>NC_043009.1:4231044-4236044 GCF_006345805.1 Octopus sinensis
ACCTTCGGCAAGTGTTCTCTACTATAGCCGAGAGACGACCAAATCATTGTGAATGGATTTGGTAGACGGAAACTGAAAGATGCCCGTCATATATGCGTCTGTGTATGTTCGTGTGCGTGTGTGTGTTTGTGTGCGTGCCTGTGTGTGTTTAGAATAAGTACAAGTTTTAAGAAATAATCCCTGGGGTCGATTTGTTCGACTACATTACTCTTCAAGGCGGTGCTTCAGTATGACCGCAGTCAAATGACTGAAACAAGTAATAGTGTGTATGTGAGTGTGTGTTTTGAAGGAAGGAGAAAGAGAGAAACTTTTAGAGATCATGAGTGTTGGAATATGCATGCTAATATCTGTATTTAAGTTTACGTATATCATTTTAGAAACACATATGCAAAGATACGTTAGCATACCTTCGTAGACATATACACAAAATTTGTTACGTTTCATATATACACACTTAAATACGCTCAAAGATATATAGTTTCCGTCGACAGTCACCTTTTATCTACTTAGTTATACACCCTATTCCTCCACTCATCACCATTCTCATTCAAAGTAAAATCGTAATCATTAATTCAATCATCCGTTACCTCTCTATCGCTTTCATTCCCTTTCTTATTCACTTAATCTCTCTCTATCTTTGCTTTCCTCTTTAATATCACTACTTATCTCCCCTTTAAATGCTTCATTTCAATATTTTCTAAACACGTGTACAGCCCCCGACATTGTTTTTCACCTGTACATACATTACCGGGCGCCATCGCCGTCGCTCCAGCCAATGTATATATAGTAAATATTAGCATCACAGCCATCATCATCATCAAAGTCATATGTAATAACGATAACTTCATTACTAAATCCCTTAAGAAAACCGCTGCTATGACGCCTCTATCCACCTAGCAGTTGCAATCCCATTAATAGACAGACAGGCAGACAGATAGATAGATAGATAGATAGATAGATAGAGAGAGAGAGAGAGAGAGAGAGAGACAGACAGACAGACAGACACAGACAAACAGATAGATAATTAGATAGATGATAGATAGATAGATAGATGCATTCCTCTTTGTATGTTATATGTATATGTATATATATATATATATATGTGTGTGTGTGTGCGTGTGTATATATATTGTGTCATATATATACATTATACGTAATAAATTACCGATATATATATGTATACACACGTGTGTGTGTATGTATATATGTGTGTGTGTGTGTCGAATGTTGATAATATATATACTGTGAGTGTCATATGTGCATTATATGTAATATATTACTGCTATATACACACACACATATATATATATATACATAGTGTGAGTGTGTGTGTGTGTATATATATATTGTGTCATATATATACATTATACGTAATAAATTACCGATATATATATGTATACACACGTGTGTGTGTATGTATATATGTGTGTGTGTGTGTCGAATGTTGATAATATATATACTGTGAGTGTCATATGTGCATTATATGTAATATATTACTGCTATATACACACACACATATATATATATATACATAGTGTGAGTGTGTGTGTGTGTATTATGTATGTCTATATGTATTTATAGTTATGTATGTGCGTCTACCGAGTCATAACTTTTAGCATCTGTATTAGCTCTACTTCATTCACTCATTCATATAAAACAGGCAATGAACGGTGTCTGGAATGATTCCAAAGTTTCTAAATTTCGATAACGTAGTTGATGTCAAAGAGTAATGTTATCGATCACGACTAGAAAATAGCGAGGCAGCTGGCCTTTCTTGTTTCTAATTCGCCTGATATGCAAATATATCAAGCCTACTTCATTATAAGCATCAAGGTAGCAAATACAGGACGTATAAAGAGATAGAGGTGATGAGGAGTTAACGTCCGGTATTAGGAGAACAAGGTTGATAGATGATACACAGATAAAACCGATTGACTGAGATTCACATGATGATTTCAACAAACACAGCTTTAAACAGACCACAACCAATTAATAGGCCAATAGACAATCGTCGAGATCTCATTGTACGTTTTTTTCGTTTGTTGTTCTTGTTGTTTTTTCCCAACTTCAAGTTCAGCTCTGATCGCGTAGACCATTCATATGAAAACTCTTCACTATTTGATCGTTCTGTAATTTTTCATGCCAGATATATTATATCTAGAGTTCCTTTTCCCTCTAACAGCAAAGATTAACCGCAGCCCTGCACTATCTTTCGGTGTATAATCTCTGAGGGTCCTGTGAGTAACAGTAACAACTAATCAAGTACGCAAAGATGCAAATGTATTTTTTTGAGCAATTTATGTATTTATTTCTATATTTACTATTTTATTAAACCCAACGTCAAGGTAATGAAATGACAGCATGCTTAAAACGTCTGGAAAATGCTAAGAGGTATTTGTTTCGATCTTTTCGTTGAATTCTAATCCCCTAATGTCATTCTTGCCAATCATCTCTCCAAGGTCAATAACATAAGTACCAGTCAATGCTGGAGTCGATTTAACCGACTAAACACTTCTCCCAAAATCTGAGGCCTTATACCAACACAAAATGTTCTTTGAGCGAGGGATACCTGGCATCTATAGTTAGGTAGTAAGGTATATTTACGAGTAAAATTACTTCATTGGCAATTTGAACTAAGCCTCCTTTGAAGCGTTCAGTTGTACAATAAATGCCTCCAGTGCATACAAGTGAAGTACAAATATTCCATTTTTAACATGAGCACAAGGCGCTCATTTTTCGGGAAAATGAACAGACGATTAACATTGGCCCGAAATTCTTACTACTACAAATGTTATCACCAAAATGATGAAAAGCAAAGTGAACGTTGGTATGATTCGAAACCAGAAAATATAGGATTTATGATATTTAATAGGCCTCATCGATAGCAATAGCCGGAAGAAAGACAACAGCGATATTTAATGGAATCACGCTATATAATCAATTTAAATCGTTTTGAGTTTTCTTGAAACCACACAATGTCACATTTGGGTTACTAACACATGAGAGAGTATTTAAATGCAAGAAATAGCAGTGAAACGAGACAATTGAGAAATCTCTTATTTGTTGCTTAAATGACAGGACATAACCAACCAAATCACGACCTTGAAAAAACGTGGGTAACAGATTCAAAATGTCTTTAAAAATTACAAGATAGGCACGCTTTGAAAAACCAATGATCATTGATCTTCTGGATTAGAATAGACGTTCGACTAAGCACCAACAAAGAACAGTTGCGACAGAGACAAGAACAACTACATGGAAAACAGCAGCCGTTCCATCAATATGAAATATTGTGTAATTTAGTGACCTCCATTTTGTTTGCAATGAACTCCGATACGTATGTCCTTGTGAATTAATAATGCAAAGAGAAGGAAAAATAATTTCAAAATGTAGGTGTGGTGATGATTACATCAGTAATACTGTATTAGATATGGTGGAAATATTTACATGATTCATCAGAAGAAAAACACAGCAAATGAAATGCTTTTCACAGTTCAGGTTCTTTCTCATGAATATCATATTCTACGCACATTTTCTCTCTCTCTCTCTTTCTCTCTCCTCACATTCTCTCTCTCTCTCTCTCTCTCTCTCTCGCGTTTTCAGCAGTTTTTTTTCCATTTCTTGATGCTTTCTTCCGTTTATTTTTATTTCTTTTGTTTAGAATACGTGCTATGTGAATTGTTGTTATTTTATTGGGTGGCGATTGTGTTTCATATTTGTTATGCGTGTTTTTTTTTTATAGGAGTCAGGTGGCGATTATGTAGAATATCTGATGTATTTGTTGTTGCCGTAGTGGTCGTAGTGGTGGAGGTTATCGTTGTTAACTCTTAGCCAAACCTAATTGAGAAGATCTATGACCAAAGAGTGTTCCTGCTGTGACAAGCTTAACTCTTATTCATTTATTGTGTCTCTAGGACTATGTCAATCAGTGTAGCCTTTCTTTTTTATGACCATTGGTGGACGAATTGGCTGCTATTTTAGAAGGTTTAGTAAACACATAAAGAAATATTAGCTGCATTATAGCATCACCTCGTCGTGGGTGTATCTATGAATTAGTGTTTGCGTGTCCGTGAGTGTTTGTTTCACAATGCTTGACAATCAGTGTGGATTTCTTTATGTACACATAACCTAGAGGTTCAGTATAAAAAAATATTCTTGTGCAAGTACAGACCCAAAATAAATATTGGAGGTCACAGTTTATGTATGTGTTCATGTCTGTCTTTACGTTGAAAAACGAGAAGGCGATGTCGTTTTTTTTTAAGTTCCTCGCCTTTACAGCGCAACAAATAGAAATCATTAATTTAAGTCCTATTCTTTAAAACCAATTACTAGGAGATGGTACGGTCGTCTAAAATATATCCCTTGAAAGCGGTCCAATTAACCATGACCGAAGTTCAATCAAAGAAACAAGGAGTAAAATAGGGAACATCAAGTCTGTGATAGAATGGGTGAAGTGTCACACAATTTGCTTCCTTTAGCTTCTGAAATCATATCCTGCATTATGCCGCGAATTAAATCTCCGTTCCGCTCCTCTGTGATATGGAAAAATAAGATACCAAAGAAGTATTGGTATTCAATGTAACTGACGAATAAAAGAATACATACATACATACATATATATATATGTATATATATATATATATATATATATATATATATATATATATAATATATATATATATATATAATAATATAGATAGATAGATAAAACGTGAGGAGTACGCCAGGCATTTGATGTGTGTCACAATAATATGATTAAGTGTTTCTCTGAAGGATTATTGTAGATCTGCTCCATGTGCTCAATGAACACCCACTGCAGAGGATGCCAATAATCACAATGGCGAAATGTGCGTAGTGAACAAAATGGTCTTAACTACATATTGTACCTATCATGCTGTAATCATACACACACACACACACACCACACACACACACACACACACACACACACACACACACACATATATATATATATATATATTATATATATATATTATTAT
>NC_043009.1:4241044-4258945 GCF_006345805.1 Octopus sinensis
CGTCATAGGATTTTTCACGAGCGGTCGAAGAACTGCTCCGAGAACTCACGTAGTAATTTTCTGAAGAGTTGCTCTGCTTCCACCATGCATAAGCAGATATATATATATATATATATATATATATATTATATATATATATATATATATATATATATATATTGTATATATATATATATATATATATATATATATATATATAATGGTGATGGAAATAATAGTGATGAGGAAGAGCAACTGTATGCTATATACAGTGCACCAATTTATGCATAATTACCACACACACATATATATATGCATAGAGACATAGATGTATGTATACATCTCCCAGACAACTCAGATATTTCACTATAAAACATGTTTAAACATTGCTTCAATTATTGGATACATTACATACAAACTATACATATATGCACGTGAGTGTGCATGTATATATATATATATAGTATATATATATATATATATTATATATATGTCTTCTCTGTGGATACACACGCACACGTACACGTGTATATATATGTACGTATATATATTTATATAATTATATAAACATCTCTCTCTAATATATATATGTATGTGTGTGTATCATATATTATATCATATATATATATATAATATATATATATATATATATCTATATATTATATATATATATTATATGATTATTCACCCCACTCTATACACACACATAAACTGAGGTACATGTACATACACACAGGCATTACGCACAGAGGAAAAGTTACACGCAAATTCTCCGCTTCATTGCACACATTATTCGCATTATTCACACTGTCCGCCATATTTCCCTTGTTTCCATCACCATAACATCACGACGGACACGGTCCAGTGACTCGCACCACCTTAATGTTACATGCTATATCTACTGGTTTACGCTTCACTGAACAAATAAACTGGGAGCTCACACCTTCGTCTCCATTTATGCGTTCAATTTCAGTCCCTCCCAATCTACTATCGATCAAAAAGAATATATATATATATATATATATATATATATATATATATTACTTACATATATATATATATATATATATATCTAATACTTACATATAATATATACAATATACTTACATATATATATATATATATACATACAATATATACACATACATATATATAATATATATACATATATATGTATATATATACTCTTTTTTTTACTCTTTAAAAAAAAAAAAAATATATGGAATATATATATATGTATGTATATATATGTTTGTATATATGTATGTGTATATATGTATATATATGGAAGTGAGAATAAATACAGACTCTTTTGATTCATATTTCCCTTATTCTGTTTATTTTATTTTATTTTATTTTAATTTTTTCTTACATTTTGGTTCGTATTTTTTGTTACACAAGCACACCGACAGACAAACACACACATATATATACATATATGTATATATGTATATGTATATTATACATATATATATATATTTACCTACGTGTGTGTACGTAAGTTTATGTATACGTGTGCACATATATATATATATATATATAATCTATATATATATATATGTATGGTATATATATATATATATATATACGTATATATGTGTGTGTGTACTTGTGTGTAGTAATGTGTGTTCATAATATATAATATATATATATATCTTGTTTTATATATATATATAATATATATATATATTATATCTATATATATATATGAACATACACACTCGCACAAGTACATACACGTATGTGGTATGTATGTATGTATGTATGTTTGAGTGTGTGCATTTATCTCCACAATATTGCTTTGTTTTCATAGTATAAAATAGATCACTTATTCACAATAAATGTATTGTTTGAAAATTTATTCCAATACATTACATATACGCACACATACACTCACTTACACACAAGTGCTCAGGTATACACATGCATAAATATACATATATATACATATACATATACACATAAGCAGACTCCTCACCAACAGTCTAAAAGAAACACACTTGCATACAAAGAATACAAATATATCACAAATATGAACGCAAACACACACACCACTCACGTTTTATATATATATATATATATATATATATATATATATATATATATATATATATACATGATATGTATTAAATATATATATATACATACATACAAATATACATGTGTGTTTAAATATTATACATAATGTAAATATATATACATATATGCAAATATATACATATATGCAATATATATACATATATGCACATATATTTACTTGTTGCACTGTCTTTACGATTGGTTGTCCCTAGACGTAAATACATCACTTCGTATATATACATACACTCGCAAAGCACATTATTCATATTATATATATATATATATATATATATATATATATATATATATATATAAAGCATATTTCCTGAAGGGATGCAAACTGTGTTGAATACGATAAAACAGTGATATGTTTCTGATATGTTTTAGGGGGAAATTTTTTTTTTTAGAAAGGAAGAAAAATAAGAAAAAGAAAATACAGCGATGATGTTTAAAGGGAAACAAAGATAAACGCTATGAATAGATATATAGAATAAAGATACATTTAGGGATGGCTGTGTAGAGAAGAGCTCTGTGATAATCGATGACAATAACATACTGGTTGACTGCGCTAGTGATTGCTTTTGTGAATGTGTGTGGTGATGTATATGGTTTTTGTCTTTTTTTGTTTTATATATATATTTGTGTATGTGCGTATTTGTTAGTATGTGTTGAATATGCCGGTGCTTCTATGTGCGTATGTTTGGTTTAGCACGTGTTGAAGGCGACGAGTGAGAATCAAAACAGTAACAGATAAAGACAGAAAAATAAACCGGAACCTTGAAGAGAGAGCTGCCGTCTGTGTCACACTCACGCAATCATATGAAGACACATGCACACATTTAGGCAGATATAGTCATATTACAATCCAGCAGGGCATACATACATACAAGCAGCCATCCACCCATCCACCCATCCACCCATCCATCCATCCATCGATTCATACATACATACATATATACATATATACATATATGCCTACGTATATTTGACTGTAACATAGCTTGCAACAGTAAAACAACCGAATAAGGATAGGTAAATGCATACACACATGCACATATATATACACACATACATATACATACATTTACATATATATATATATATGCAATGTCCTTGTATATGTATGTATGTATATATATATATATATATATATATATACTACTAATAATAATATAAATAATATATAATTATATGCATATATACATACATATATGTATATACCTACATATATATATGTATATATACATGCATATATGGGTACAGGACATGAGAAAAACGTAGAACACAATGAGAAACGAAAACATAACAAAAACATGGAAACGATTTTTTTTTCAAACACCAAAAATCTGAGTACAAGATATACAACACAAAGAATATTCCCCTTCTTCAGTTGTCCCTGTTTTGTCTACTCCATATAGTAAAGTGCCGCGTGTGAATGAATATGTGTTTGCATATGGCTGGAATGGTAGATTTATCATAGTATCCTTACAAATATTTGTTTTCATTTTTAAATATTTGAATTCTTCCTCTAAAGGGACCAGTTACTTTCTATCAAAGAATCAAAGCTGCTTCATTGCAATTTTCGTTAACAACCTCTACAAGTGTTATCTATAAGCTTTGCATATTTTCATTCGCCTGCAGGTTTTTGTTAGCTGCATGCCTTTTTCCAAATTGTCGCTTAGATATTTGCTAAAATAACACAGTAGCACATTAATTGTAGGTATAAATGTGAATTTATAACCAGGCTTGTGATGATGTAGATTTTGATTCTATTAACAATAAATATCATTTTTGCACTGATTTTAAAAGAATGAACACGTTGGCAGCGTCACTTGTTTGCACGGACGTTTTGGTTCACTTTGGTTCACTTGTATTGATATCTATGTATATATCCACCAACATTAGGATTCTTAATGAATTCAAGGTTACTCTTTCATATGGATGGCATTATATATTGTTTCAGCAATGACATCATGCCAAAAAAGTAGCAAGTCGTACCTTGACTATTGGGATCCACGACATAAACTCCACGATAATGCAATTATGGTGGAGTTTAATGATCTCACTGTTTCTTTTATTCAATATGCTCTACTTTGCTATTTCTTGCATTTCGATTGCAAAGACATAATCTTCAGAATGTGATGTAATCGAACTGACATGAGTCTAAGAGATGCTTATATTTTTGTTATAGTCAGCATTATCCTCAGGTTTATGATAGACACTCTCGTACACTACTTTTTACTCTTTCACTCTTCTACATGTTTCAGTCATTTGACTTCGGCCATGCTGGAGCACCGCCTTCTAGTCGAAGAAATCGGCCGCAGGACTTATTCGCTGTAAGCCTAGTACTTATTTTATCGGTTCTTCTCTGAAAACTCTATATTTACTCATAGCCCCTATGTATGCATGCATGTATGGATGGATGTATGTATGTATGTATGTATGGATGGATGGATGCATGCATGCATGCCTTTAAGCCTAGATGGATATGTTATGTGTATATGCGTGTATTTGTTCATGTTGTATACATGCGCATTTTTGTGCATCTGTATGAGTGTGTGGATAAATAGAGGTAGCTAGGAAGGTAGATAGGTAGTTATATACACATACGTATGTGCTTGAGTGCTTGTGTCTGCATATATATGTATGTGTATATGTGTATGTGACTGGGTGTTTGTAAGTATATGGGGTGTATACGCCAGATATTGAAAGGTTGTCGAGTATGGGACGACAAGGTGAGAAAGGCAATGAAACGTAACTAGATTTAAGAGAAGTCAGACATAGATACGGACACACAGACAGACAGGAGGGGGAAAGAGTTTGAATGAGAATGTGGGATACGAAAAGCAACAGAGTAAGAAAGAGTGAGCAAGAAAGAAAACGAGAAAAAAAGAATGAAGAAGAAAAGAATAAAAGAAGGAAGAAGATAAGACTCAGTAGCGAGAACGAAAGAAAAAGTAAGAGAAACGCAAGAAAGAAAGAAAGAAAGGAAGGAAGCAAGAAAGAAAGAAAAAAAGAAAGAAAGAAAGAAAGAACAGCAACACAGGAGACGGTGGTGGTGGTGGTGGTGGTGGGAGAGATATAGAGAAAAGAAAAGAGAAAAACAGATGTGTGTGTGAGATATGAGAGCAACAGAAAGGAGGAAGGAAAGAGAGGAAGAGGCGGTTACGTAGTAATGCTCTCCATCAACAGTGACTGATCCGTAAACACTTCACGGTTGAATGGCTGACTCATGCTCGATAGATAATCCGATAGGTGGTGCTAGTGTATGGGTGGTGGTGGTGGTTGTGGGTTCGATTGGAACGTGAAGATGTGTGTGGGGGGGATGTGAAGGATGTGTATATGCGTGTGTAGGTGGGTGGTGGGGAGGAGTGGTGGAGAGGGGGCGGGTGCGTTTAGGGACGGCGGCGTGTTGATAGGGTGTGAGTAGGGTATTGGGACGTTGTCTAAGGATATCGATTGTCTGCTTACAGATCTGTATTGATCACTTATTTGGTCGATGGCTGGCGATGATACTCTAACGATAATGGTGGTTATTATGATGATGATGATGATCATCATCATCATCATCATCATCATCATAATGATGGTGGTGGTGGTGATAATGATGAATATGGATGACGTTAGTAATGACAATGAAGATAATAATGATATTGTGTATGCGCATGTGCGTGCATGGGTGTATCCGTACGTGCGTGTGCTTTCTTCGTTATTAAAATACAATAGTAACATCAATATAAGTAAACTCATTGACTTTACCGACAACGACATCACCACCAGCAACAACAACAAAAAAATCATTGAAAATAATAATAATAATAATAATAATAATAAATGCCCAGATGCAGTACTAGGCAGTGGCTCTCGTGGCTTCTTATCTTAACTGATTCGAAGTGTTATAATGTACATTGTTTTGTCTTGGTATAAAAGATGGGCTACAGCAAATATTCTGCTCAATACCACAGATTTGCTTGTCAGTTGTTTGACTTTAACCAGTTGAGCATGTCCCTTGGTGGCTGAGAATATGTGCATCTCTGATCACGAGCAGAAGTAGTGGGGGAGCATCATAGCCATTTGTTGAGAGGGATTCTTTGGGGTTTGAATGATTCACCTTTCGAAACATGGGTGTTTCGTTCAACATCCTTAAACAACCCTTATTCAGAGACCTTTTTAAGCGGGATGGGTTACTCAACCAGAAGAAAATTCTAACTGGGCCCCACCTACAAGGTCATACGCTGTTTATCTTGATATGAGATCACCATGTTGCACACATATAGTATGGTGCATGTGCCTAGTTTACCCTTATCAGACGAGTTGTCATGATGGGTATACTGGGCTTTGTATATTTTACCCCAGTGTCATTTTGATGGCATGCACTGCTCTCTCACTCAATAATAATAATAATAATAACTAGTAGTAAAACAATAGTTATTACTATCATTGTTATTACTGCTACTAATAATCATTGCTATTATCATTAGTATTATATTATAGCGATGAGGTGGCAGAATGGTTAGCGCTCCGGGTGAAACACTTAGCGGCATCTCGTCCGTCTTTACGTTCTGAGTACAGATTCCACAATGGTTGAATTTGCCTTTCATACTTTTGGGGTCGGGAAAATAAGTATCATTTGAGTACTGGGGTCAATGTAATCAACTTACTCCCATCCTCGATCTTGTTGGTTGTGTACCAAAATTTGTCGTTAGTATTGTTCTTTCTAATAGTGATACAAGGCCTGATATATAGGGAGAAAAGGACTCGTTGATACCTTCTAACCCAGAACTTGACTGATGTCATCCCGAAAGGATGAAAGGTTAATTGATCTCAGCGGGATTTGAACTTAGAATTTGAAGATCCAAACTTACACCGTAAAACATTTTGTCTGAATCTATAACGATTCTGCCAATACACTGATCAATAAGGAAGATCAAGTGGCTCTTATGGCTTCTGATCTTAACTGATTGGAAGTGTTATCATGTATGTACATGTTCTGTCTTTGTGTAAATATGGGCTACAGCAAATATTCTACACAGGATCACAGATTTGCTTGTCCGTTGTTTGACCTTAACCAGTTAAGCTTGTCCTTAGTGGCTGACAATCTCTGATCATGTGCAGTAGTGGGGGAACATCATATCCATGTTTTAAGAGGAATTTTTCTGGGTTTGAATGATTCATCCCAGCAAATATGGGTGTTTTATTCATCATCCTTAAGCAACACTTAGTCAGGGACTATTCGAGTGGGATAGGCCACTCGACCTAAAGATACTTTTTACTGGGCCCCACCTGCCAGGTCATGCGCTCTTTGTCTTAATATGAGGGCCCCACCTGCCAGGTCATGCGCTCTTTGTCTTAATATGAGGGCCCCACCTGCCAGGTCATGCGCTCTTTGTCTTAATATGAGGGCCCCACCTGCCAGGTCATGCGCTCTTTGTCTTAATATGAGGGCCCCACCCGCCAGGTCATGCGCTCTTTGTCTTATTATGAGGTTACCGTGTTTCGGTCCAGTTGTGATGCATGTACTCTTATTAGACGGCTTGTCATGATGGATATCTTGGTTTTTTGTATATTTCTACCCCTGCGTCACTTTCATGTGTGTGCTGCTTTCCCACAAAAAAAATAATAATATTGGTGTCAAATTCTGCCACAAGTCCAGCAATTTTGGGGAAGGGCTATTGGATTACATCGCCCTCAGTGCTTCATTGGTACTTATTTTATCAGCCCTGAGTGAATGAAAGGCAAAGTCGATCCATCACTGCTTTTCACTACACCTAAACCAGGCATTTTATAGTTTCTGCTTTGAAGGGCCATCGAAATGTACAGTTCAATTTACCTTTGTGAGCGTCCAGGATCTCTCAAAGGCATGGATATTTACCCTGCCACATTCAAAATATCAAAAACTCCCTCCCTCTACTTCTCCCATTCTACTTAGAAAAGCTTAGTGAGTCGACATATACAGGCTCATTAGTCTTTGTTCTGTCACTCCCCTTTCGTGAGACAAGGAAAGGCAGCACCACATTCTCTAACCGCATCTCTATCTGAATGTAGTATTAAAGATGTTGATGAAAGATTCGCCAGAGAAAGAATCTTTCATCAACCTCATCAGAGTACATTAAGCATCGTCTTTTGTCAGAGATACCTGCAAAATAGCTATTATTTAATGCCTACCTCTTGGTTTCTGGCTTGAGAACATTTACCGCCCAACTCTGGCTTTCATCCTTATTTGGGGGCCGATAAACTAAATTACCAGTGAACTAACTACCCACATCAAAGTACTATTTGATTATGCTAGTTTTATCTTCGAGTTTATAGTCTTCTGTCTGCGTGAAAATGCAGAAATATTGTTAGTATGTTAGTTAAAAATTATAATTAAAAAGTAAAGACTTGAGCAATTTCAGCAGCTCTACCTTAAATTACAAACGTAACCAGACCATCTCCAACTATATATTTTGGTCTTACTTCCATCACCACCACCACCACTACCACCACTACTGGTACTGTTCTCGAAGGCAAAACTGAATCAGAAGCAACAACCATATTGAAATTTATACATATGTGTGTGTTTGTGTGTGAGAAAATATTCTTGTTTGAACATGTTTTGCAGTGGAAACAAGAGTATAAATACTCAGACACGTGCGTGTGTGTGTGTGTGTGTGTGTGTGTGTGTGTGTGTGTGTGTGTGTGTGTGTGTGTGTGTGTGTGTGTGTGTGTGTGTGTGTGTGTGTGTGTGTGTGTGTGCGTGCGTGGTTTGGCGTGGGTGAGTGAGTGTAATGAAAAGAAACAGGAAGAAAGAAACTGAGATGAGGCATAAAATGTTTTCTGAATAAAAAATCCATAAATACGTTTGGCATAAGATTAGAAACGTTGGAAAGAACAAACGGAACAACATTTATTTCTTCTGTTTGTCATTTTTCTTTTTTTTTTCAAGAATATCTTTGGACAACAAACCTTCGGCAAAATTCCTTCTCCCACAATATACGGAATGACAAGACTTTGAAATTTTAAGCATAAGTTACATACTTATCGATACGTATCGATATTTCAACGTAAGCACAGTCATTGGCAGATTTTGAAGGAATCGATAACATTCGATCCGATAGCAGGAAATTACTTGATCGTGGTGTCGCCATCGCCAGGAGGATCGAACCAAGAACCAAATGATCACAGATTAATGCTTCTTAACTTACACTGCCACATGCCTGCGGCGAACTGACGAGTGAATATTGGAAGGAAATGTTCGTGGCTTTGAGGCATAAAGTTAATAAACAATTGAATCGTGAAAAATATTGGAATCACTCCAACACAACGCAAAACTACACTTCACTACACCGAACCTCGCTACAGTGCATGTTCCTGACTAATGCTGCTGCTGCTGCTGCTGCTACTACTACTACTACTACTCTACTACTACTACTGCTGCTGCTGCTGCTGCTGCTACTACTACTACTACTACTACTATAATACCTACTACTACTAGTAGTAGTAGTAGTGCTACTACTACTACTACCACTACTACTATACCTACTACTACTACTACTACTACCACTACTACTAAACCTACTACTACCACACCTACTACTACTTCTACTACTACTACTAACAACAACAATAATATTACCATCACTACTTCTAACAGGTCCGTCGCAATTACTATTAATATTACTGCTACTTCTATTACCACCACCGCTAATATTAGTACCACTACTAATATAAACACCAATAACATCATACTACTTCTACTGATAACACTACCCCCATCACCACTACAGATACCATAACCATCACTATACTACTACTGCAACTACCACCACTACGACCACTTTTATTATCCCTAGTGCACGACTGAATGTTACCACCGTTATCCCGAGTTAATGGTACTTCAAACTGCTCGCTCGATCTGATAGAAATAGATGTTTAATGTCAAATAAATCACACATTAGCACCAAATTAAAGGAAGAGCTTATTGATATAACGTAATAACCTTAAATACACTGTCTGTGAAATAAGAGACGATGGTCAGTGTCTCTGATCGCAGAGGAATTCCTGAGACAGGAGGTCCATGGGGGTCAACAACAGTCACTATCGCCCTCTACAATTATGCACTATACTTTGAGACGAGACGCCGCCATTAAAATTGCTACCAACATCATAAGCATTACCACCTCCACAACCGCCAACACTAGAACCACTACCACCCTCGCCGGCAATACCACCAACACTAGCAAGAAACCAGCAGCATGGTCACGACATTGCAGCAGTAAAAACATTCTCAAAACACCATCCTCACCACCGCCACTACCATCACCACCACCACCACCGTCCACGCCACTCTCAATGACATAATACCACAACTGCCACCATCTTTGCCGCCGTAACCATCACTATTAACGTCCTACTCCTTCACATATCTGTCGTGTTAAACCTGCGTATCCGCATCGCATAAACCCCCCAACATGACCCCGGAGTCACCAGCAGCATTTCAACCACATCACCAGTAGTACTAACTAACACCGCCATCGTTGCTGTCACAACCAGCACTAACACAACCACAGACCAATACTACCACCATCACTGCTACAACTACACCATACCAAATCATTCCATACTACAACCAAGTAGCAAAATCTATCGACGGGGTTCCACGCACGTCATATCGCGAAACAGTCGCAACTACTACCACCACCACCCCCAGAAAAAGTACAATACAAACGACGACTACTACTACTACTACTACTACTACTACTACTACTACTCATGCTTGTGCCACCCATTTACCACTTTCTTCGGGGCATACCTCTGTCCATATTAATTCCCAAATCATAATTTCTTTGAGCTGTTTTCTGTAACATCTTAATCTAAAAGCAAAGCGGGATTTAGATCTCATATTACACACTCCCTCCCCCGCCTCACCACTACTTCTCTCCCTCTGTCTGCCTCTCTCTCTCTCTCTCTCTCTCTCTCTCCCTCTCTCCTTCTCTCATACAGAGAGAAAGCCAGATGAAACCATTGGTAATGTCTCTCTCAGTCAAATCTCAAATCTCACTCTCTGTGTAGCAGTTACTCAATTCAACCAGCTTTTGTAAACCACTTCCTTATTCTGTGTCTTACTATCGTAAATACTCTGTGCCAAATATTGTATCTAGCTATGAATCCTATCTATCTATCTGTCTGTCTGTTTGTCCATCTATTTATCTCGCTTATTTTACTCTATCACTAGTATTATATATATATATACATATACCTACACACAAACACACACTTCTAATTCGCTTTGTCCATTCAATTATATCTTTTCCTCTTGTGACACTTTCAATATTTATCTCAATCTGTTGATATATCCATATTTCTTGTTACCTTCAATTTCAGTTTCTTTCTTACCTTTTCAGCGTATGCAATGTGCAAGTGTGTGTCTATGCATTTATCAGTATTTGTGCATGTGTGCGTTGCTATATGTGCATAAGTATGTAACTCTTTGTTCATAAACATGTGTATATCTGTATATATTGTACAGTACGTAAATCAGAACTGCAAACTTATAACAATAATATATATTACAGCCGGGTTTAGCTATGTAAATGCACTCATTAAAAGTGTATTTTCATCGATTAAAGACACACACATACGCATTAACGTTCTGAGTTTGTGCTAGCCCACGGGGCCTCAGCCGAGCTTGAGAGCCAACGAATGACCTTTTGTATAACTCCTCCGATGTGCAAGTTTCGTAGCCTAAGTGAACACAAACCACACACCACTGTGTGAAAAAAAGATAGATATCGTTTTGAAAAGTCCATTCCTTGAAGGATTTATACCAAAGGTCACCTTGATCGGTGTCTGGGCTGGTCTGGAGTTGAATAGGAATGGCGCTAAACATGAGAATCTGAAAAACTTTTCTACTGTGGCTGTTGTTCATTAATTGTTCGTTTTGCTCGGTTAGTATTCATCAAAAGAGGATGTAACGCCTCTTTTAAGGTGTCATAGAAAATTCGGGGTGCGGTTTCCTCAAATGATAGTACGAAAAGCATTGTACCTATATCGCACTTAAGTGTTATATTATGTTTAGGAGGGCGTTGATGATTATAGAGGATCGGAGAGGAAATGATTGAGCAAATATGGATGAGAACTACTGGTCTAGGTAAAACATACCCCACCACACACACGCACGTGTGTGTGTGTGTGTGTGGATCTTCGTCGGTTGTACGACGAGAATTCAGTTGTTCGATCAACTAAATTACTTGCATATTAAATTAGTTTGTAAGAGCATTCCGCAGGCAAGTCGTTATTAGTTTATGTGGTTATTACTAATGCAATTTCCTAAGGCGGCGAGCTAGCGGAATCGTAAGCACACCAGGCGGTATATAATCCGTCTAAGGGCGGCGAGCTGGTAGAAACGTTAGCACGCCGGGCGAAATGCGTAGCCGTATTTCGTCTGCCGTTACGTTCTGATTTCAAATTCCGCGGAGGTCGACTTTGCCTTTCATCCTTTCGGGGTCGATAAATTAAGTACCAGTTACGCACTTGGGTCGATGTAATCGTCTTAATCCTTTTGTCTGTCCTTGTTTGTCCCCTCTGTGTTTAGCCCCTTGTGGGTAGTAAAGAAATAGGTATTTCATCCGTCTTTAAGTTCTGAGTTGAAATTTCACCGAGTTTGAGTTTGTTTTCTTCCTTTCGGGATCGATAAAAGAAGTACCAGTTGTGTAGTGGGGTCGATGCAGTCGATCTACGGCTCCCCCGAAATTGTTGGTGTCGTACCAAAGTTTGAAAATATTATCTCTTAAAAGATGCTTGATAGCATTTCTTGCGTTATTAACTTCTGAGTTCATATCCCGCCGATGTCGACTTTACCTTTCATCATTTCGCGGCCGACAAAGTAAGAATCACTTGAGCACCGCGGTCAATGTAATCGAATAAACCCCTGCCGTTGGTGCAAGGACAACGAAGTTCAAACCAGTAACTCTCCTAATCTCAGGGAATGTCCTAAGGGGATCTATTTTTTAAGAGCTGTTTTAATTGGGCCCTCACTGCCCCGACCACTCATTTCACAGCATTTTAAACTAAATACATGGCATTGGCGACCAAATCGGAGCAGTGACAATGAATTTCATACCATAAATTTCCAGGGAGTTACGTAAGAAGGTTCAATTTCTGAACGGCTGCTTAAATAGTGCCCCACTGACCCCCCTATTATCGCTCCCACACTTATTGTTTAAACTATGATCAGCATCAGTAGCTAGCACATTTGTAGAACTAAGTTTCATTACACAAGAGTAGAATGCCGCGAAGCAACCCTATAGTAGGGCCGAAGGCCACAATCGTGCCCTCAGCAGGAGCTTGCACCAATGCCGACCGAAGGACGGCTTCAAAGCTAGTTAATGTAATTCCCTCCGTCTCTTTATATTCTGAGTTCAAATCTCGCCTAGGCCGACTTTGCCTTCCCGCCATTTGAGCCCCGGGTACTATGTACTCGATTGACTATTCAATGTCCCCACCTCAAAAAAATTGAGCCAAAATTTGCAGCCATTATTAAGGCAACTCTCTCGCAGATTCCGCAAGACAGTAGGGATCCGACTTCGTAACCATCCGGCCACATTGCACCTACACACATACATACACAGAAAAACACCGCGTATACAAAGATGCAGTATGGTCGATTAATGAAGAGTTTGTGTGTGTGTGTTAGTAGAGTGCAAATTTATAATCCTTCCTGCAAGAATGTTGTTGACAGTGACTCTGAAGTTCCGGCCAGCTAAACCATCGTCCAACGATAGGTTGGCTGGTTGAAACATCGAAGTCACTGTCAACAATATTCTTATACTAGAATAATATATATTCTTTTACAAGTTTCAGTCATTTGACTACGACCATGCTGGAGCACCGCCTTAATGGGTTTTAGTCGAAGAAATCTATCCCAGGATTTTTTTCTGTGAGCCTGGTACTTAATTTATCAGTATTTTTTTTTATTTTACTTATACGTTGGGTATATAAGTACACCAACATCGGCTGTCAAGTGATGTGGGGAGTCAAACACAGATACAAGGGCAAGCATATAAATATATATATACGTATATATATATGTACGACGAGCTTCTTTTAGTTTCCGTCTACCAAATTCACTTACAAGGCCTTGGTCGACCCGTGACTATAGTATAAGGCACTTGCCCAAGGCGCCGCGCAGTGGGACTGAAACCGGAACGATGGTGTTAAGAAGCAAACTTCTTACCTCACAGCCTGAATAGAGTACAGTAAACTATGTGTGTGTGTATATATATATGTGTGTGTGTATGTAAATATATATATAATATATATATATATGTAAGTATGTATGTATGTATGTATGTATGCATGTATGTATATATATATATATATATATATATATATATATATATATATATATATATATATAGGAAACCCTGCTGTCATGTAGGTGGCGTTTCAATGGAAAAGTCCTCGCTGATATAAAACCTGCCGTTGAAATTAGTTTCCGGTCATCTTAACTCGTGCTTGTAATTGGATAGTTAACTATGGTTACTTAGAGTGTGTCATACGTGTCGTACAAGCCTATATCACTCTAATCCAGGGATATACAGACACCTCATTATGACACGGCAATCATCTGACATGATGAAACAATTATCATGCATGCGTGTATGTATATGTGTGTGTGTTTGCATGTGTATATATATAATATATATATATATATATATATATATTTATATATATATATTATATTAATGCGTGTTGTGAGAGTGAGTAATTATGCGTTTAATAAGCGGACTACTCCTATAATTTTTGTGTCACATATTTCGCCAATGAAAAGCAACAACGATAATTATTTTCTCAATTAGGCGGTAAGCCAAATATATATTTTGAGGAAAAAGAGATAGTCGATTAAATCGACCCCCTTTGCTTGCAGGGAAACTTTAATTTATCTCACCCCGTAGTGTAAGATATTATGGATTACACATCACGTTGCATCAAAAAATATACCACGCGCATATGTATACATATTTGTGTGTGTATTTATAAATGTGTATACATGTATTTATATATGAGTATGTATTTTTATATATATATATATATATACACACACCTATATTAACGTAAATATAAATAAATGAACGTGTGTCCATTTCTAAGGTGACATGCAGAGATGGCTTATTATATATATAATATATATATATTAATATATATAATATATAATCCACACACACTCGCGCGCGCACAACATCTTGGCACAATATTTGTCCTTAAATATCATGTCTAGACATCCATTAAAAATAGATCATTTCTTACTTATAATGTTCTTATGTTTGTCTGGCTATCTATTGGTCTCTTCTTACTTCACCACTTTCCCCATCGCCCATTATCTTTCACATTCCTATGCTTATATGTATCTATATTTCCTTCACACACAAACACACACACACACACACATGCGTATATATATATATTGTGTGTGTGTATAAGTTAATCCTTCTTTCTATCAGTATTATAATCTATGTATTTTTGTAGCTAACCTAGTAGCTAGGTACTTATCTAATCTATATATTGTTTATCATTTTACGCGCACACACATACACATTATACATATATATATATGTATATATAATATAAATAATATATAAATATATGCATATATACATACATATATGTACATACCTACATATATATGTATATATACATGAAAATGTGGGTACAGAGCATCAAATACATAACGTTGAACACAATGAGAAACGAAAACATAAAAGCAAAAACATAGAAAACGAACTATTTCCCTTCATCAGTTGTCCCTGTTTCATCTACTCTGCGTTACGGAGGCAAGGACAATACGCAACTTCGTTGAAATAGTCCTTCCCGCAAAACAAATTAAATAAAATTTTGGATTTTTTGCGGAGGGTGAAAGTGGTAACAAGAACAGGTCAGTGAGAACAAGACAGTAAAAACAAACGGTGAGGGCTGTTAAGCCAAAACGATAGAATATATATATATATATATTATATATATATATATATATATATATATATATATATATATATATATATATGCTGGTTGATTTTGTGGCACTGCCAATGAGTATAAAGCCAGTTATTATCTTGTGCTCTTCTCTTGGTTACCTGCTGATAACATCATTGTATAATATTATATGCATATAGAAACACGAACGCGTGTCCAGTCATTGTATGTGTGTATGAATGATTGCTTTATATATGTCTTTTGCACTTTCGGTCGACCTAGCTCTCTATCGATCTTTCTGTTTATCTTTCCAGCTTGTAACTTATAAGAAAAAGCCTCTTGCCTTTTCTTCTTTTCTTTCTTACCTTTATATTCGACTACATTTCTCTATACATTTGCATCAGAGATACAAAATATTCCTTCGTTGTTTATTTTTTCAACCATTATCTTTTTTCCAACCACAACACTCGCCAATTCTAATTTTCGATCTCGTTCCATATATCCCTCACATTCTTACTTGTTGCCACATTCGCTCAAAGTATTCCTCTTTCGCACACTTCCCTTACCGTCCCACTCTTACCCTACCTTCCCTATCTTATTCATTTCCCCCCTCCCCTCCCTATGTTTATCTCCTATTCCTATCACTCTCCTCCCTATTGCTCCCTCTCATGTTATATATATATAGCTCTCCGGCGTCTCCGTTTCTCCCTACATCTCTTTCTATTAACGTCTCATTCAATCATGATACTATTTGTGACGCTTTATTCTCTGCGATTTAGCATTCATTCCATACATGTCTTTTCATTACTTTCGTCCTTCATTATTGTTCCACTTTTCTCTTGCAATCATTTATCTCATTTATGCATTCATCACTTTCCCCTTCCCATTATCTCCTTTACCATTGTCTTCCGCTCCTGTCTTCACAAACTCTGGCTTTCTCTCATTCTTCAATATATGTACGCATACATGTGGATGTTTACACACACACACACACAACACACACACACACACATATATATATATATATGTATGTATGTATGTATATATGTATATATATTTGAATTAGGCCGCATTTATTGGACATCAATCCTGTATCCTCATTTCCATAAGGTCCGTTTGTCAAAGCGAAGAGTGTACACATTTGTGAAAGGGCAGTAATAGATATATATGGACTTTCCAAGATCACCTATGTGTGCGTATATATGTATGCATTTATGTATGTATGTATTTGTTGTTAATGATCTGAGTAAATCTTTATTTTGCTGACTCATATACACCGGTTGAAACCTGGCTAATATTGCGTGAGCGCATTTTCTGCAGGGGATTACTGGCATATACATTGTATATATATATATATATATATATATATATATATATATATATATATATATAACATTCATGCATACATACGTATATAGCAGATCATAGACATAACGGTTGACAAAAGCTCTATAGTAATATTCTTTGCTTCTGTTAATGCAATTTCAATAGCCCTGTTGCACAACAAGCATATGCATGTATACATGCAATTTCACCAGCGATTGTACTTCTGTACACATTCAAACACCACAAGTGCTCATACATACGCACACCTCGCATATATACACACATATACATCTATGAAATATATGTATATATATGTGTGTGTGTATGCGTATATATATGTATATATATATATATGCATGTATACAGATATGTCCTGGCAGACGTCGACAGATTATAATATATATATATATATATATATATATATATATTTTAATAGATATATATACAGTATTTGACGCCAATATTCTGAGAAGTCCATTCATAACACTCTTTCTGCTGACTATCATATTCAACAGATGCATTCTGGGTAACGGTTGTGAAGGCTTTTTTTTTTTTCAAGGACAATTAACA
>NC_043009.1:4259045-4311545 GCF_006345805.1 Octopus sinensis
TACATGCATGCATTCATACATGCATGCATTCATACATACATGCATACATACATACATGCATACATACATGCATGCATACGTACATGCATGCATACATACATTCATACATACACACATACATATTGTGGGCGTCAGCAACACATTTCTTGCTGGCAAGAACAAAATTTCTCAAATGGATGCAGAAACGAGAAGGATTGTTTTGGTCCAGCAGTAGAAACCTGTCAATTTTGTAAATGTGGGTTCGAATCCCATGGGCAGTTGTCGACATTTTCTATCCAGAGATTTTTTAAACCTAATAGTTACGCCTTATTATTATAATTTTATTAGCTTCGAGACCCACTACTCCAAAATAGAATTCATATATACATGGTTTAAAAGTAGTGTCTCTTTCTACTGTTACTCTTCCAGATGGCAGAATTATTACAAGATGGCAGTATTATTTTCGATGAACATATACTTGTCTCTAAATCTATCTAGCAATGTTCCTCTGTGTTTATATTTCTAGTTTTCGATCTAACTTTTATCCATTTTGTGTAAATACATTATAAATGTTCAGAATAAAAGACAGCAAATATCACTGTGCAAAGAATTGTTATTATACTCGAAGAAAGAATTATTTTATCATGATAATTATGTGTTCATACATTCCGCAATTGATACACAAACGTGTGTGATGATATGCGCTGGGTGCCTCTATGTGCATACGTTATCTGTGTGTGTGTGTGTATGTTTGCGTGTTTGATCGGGTGTGTGTGTTTGCGTGTGTGTGTGTGAGTTATTTTATGTGTTTCTGTGTAAGTGTGCAGATATTCATAAACATAAATATTTATTTATACAAACAGGATGTGTTGCAAATGAGACAGTGTTTAAATATTTGTTATACGAAAGTGGCAGACGTACGGGAGACATATTACAATGGCAGATTAAAAGATTCATATATACACGTACACAAATATGCACATATACTCTCATATATATTTACATCAACATCATCAGCCTTAGCTTCATCATCACCATATCATCATCATCATCATCATCATCACCATCAACAGCAATAATACCATCATGATCGCCTTCGTTGTGGTTTTTACATCCGCCATTTTTATCGGATGCTGGCATGGGTTGACGGAGACTTACTGAAGCATCATTTTACAGCTGGATGCTCTGTCCTGTTGCCGACTATTATCTATAAATTACATTAAAAAAGAACCTACTAGTATGCAAACATTCTCACATACATGTACATACATCCGTACATTCACATGCACCAACAAGATACTTTTGCATCGTACGTATATCTCTGATATAAATTATATATATATATATATATATATATCACCCATGCTAGATAATCACTAAATATGTAAACCTATTATAAAAGACAATGCATCCATGACCATTCCAACTTTACTTCAGACAGTGTACCGCAGAATGTTATCAAATGTGTCCTGTTCTTATTATTATTATCTCCACCCTAGCGAATGCGGTGGTATTGTTTTCAGTCGCGTTTGTTTTGTTTGTCTTTGGACACGATATCTCAAGAACTGCTCGATGGATTCGGATAAAACTTTCAGAGATGTTTGGTCTCGTTACTGGCACGCGCTGCAAGACGCAGAGGAAAGAGCGAGAGAAAGTTGTGGCAAAAGTGTCAGCGGAAGTTCGTCATTACCTTCTGCTGGAGCTGCGTGGACCTTAGGTGTTTCAGTCATAAGCACGCACATCGCCCAGTCTGAGATTCGAACCCGCGACCCCACGACCGCGAGTCCGCTGCTCTAACCACTAGACCATGTGTCTCCACACATATATGTGTGTGTGTGTGTGTGTGTGTGTGTGCGTATCACATTTACACAAATATATGCATATATGTGTGTGACGGTGTATGTTTCTAGATATTCTGTATTCTTTGCTGCTATATTTTTTCTACATTCTTACTGTCCAGTTTCTTCAAACCACTATTTCACTATACTCTCTATCGAGAAGGTAGTTCTTACTAATTTCGACCCTAGACCAGCCATTTTCGTGAAAGCAAGTTACGAGATCATGTCGAGTTCAGTATTTCATTTTATCAACCCGTAATGATGAAATACGGCTAAGCATGTTGTCAGATACTCTGCTAGTTCTGCCAGCCCGCCTCCTTCGTCGGCCAACTACTAATTACTTTGATTATAAATTGCACACTGCAAGAGTGTGCTTAGCGAAAACAGTCCAGACTAGCATCGAACCTACGACTGTTAGGTATGTCACGATCAGATAACCGCTTGGCTAGACTAGCACGAATATGTTTCTAAGTAAAGTTCATTGAAGTGTTTGACTTGGTCATTTCGTTTCCTGGATTTGCTTCTGTAATCTTTGCTAATCTAAAAGATAATATTGATCGTAGATTATTAATGACTGTGTATTTGTGTGTGTTTGTGTGATGCGTTTGTGTTGCTTCGTATATGTGTATACGTGTGTAGTTTAGCATGGGTAATTGCACACATTTCTTTATATGAACATAATGGAGGTTTGCAATGTTGAATGAAGGCATTACGAATGGAGAAAGAGTAACTCACAAACACATATTTGTGCTTTGTCTTTCTCTCTCTCTCTCTCTCTCTCTCTCTGTCTCTCTCATACACACATACGCACACACGCATAAATGTACGCACACACGCATAAATGTACGCACACACACATTACACAGATACACACAAGCATACGTAGGCATACAAACATTAGCGTATGTGTTCATGCATATCTCCTTTTCCATGCATGTAGACATAGACAAACATACGCTCTAACACACACACACACACACACACACACACACAACACACATACAAACATACATACATACATACATACATACATACATACATACATACATACATACATACATACAGATATATAAATATTAACACACGCTATCGTGCTTGTCCGTCCTGCACGTATGCAGACATTCATAAACACTCATTAACACGCACACACACAGCCATACGAGAATTAACATACGTAATCACGCATGTCCGCGCACCTTGCACGTATGTAGACGTACGTAAACGCACACGTCGACACAGCAACAAACACGCATGCGCAGACACACCCACGTGCGCTCACACGTAGACATACAAACATTAACACACGTGATTTCGCATGTTCTTCTCGCACGTATATTGACATGCATAATAAACACATTGACACGCACAAACACCCGTAAGAGTGCGTGTCTCCCTTACACACTTATACACATCAGCAGACACACTGACACGCGAACACAGATACGCACGCTTACAAACATTAACACGTGGTCACGCATTCCCTCTTGCAGACATGCATAAACACATACACACACTTACAGAATGGCTTAGGTTCACATATACACATCCACGCTCACATATCTTAAAGTCGTTAGTGTATACCAATATATAGAGAGGCTACAGATCAAAACGTTTATGATTTAAAGAAAGCTGATGAAATAAGCTGGGAATGCGGGGTCCCTAAACAAACGAAATACAAATGTTGACGTTGTTATTGTTGATCCTGCCCAATCATGTTATGGCCGTTAAATTTTCTTAGCCACAGAACAGCCTTTGACTGAGATGACCTATGGTCAAACATGTTCTAACTGTGATCATTTAGGAGAGTATTGTAGTTCGCTTGAAGCATTGCGTATTGTTAGTAAAGAATAAAAGTTTTTAATGGTACGACAATGCAGTTTTAACGTTAAGGTGTAGATATAATCGCAGCAATTGTAGTTGTGTGGAGGCGCAATGGCCCAGTGGTTAGGGCAGCTGGACTCGCGGTCGGAGTATCGCGGTGTCGATTCCCAGACCGGGCGTTGTGTGTGTTTATTGAGCGAAAACACCTAAAAGCTCCACGAGGCTCCGGCAGGAGGCGACCCCTGTCGTACTCTTTCGCCCAAACTTTCTCTCACTCTTCCTGTTTCTTGAGTAAAGCTGCGATGGACTGGCGTCCCTTCCAGCTGGGGGAAACACATACGCCACAGAAACTGGGAAAGCGGGCCCATGAGCCTGGCTAGGCTTGAAAAGAGAGACGTCTATCGTTACGTTAATTGTAGTTGTAGTAATAGTCGTTTAATAAAAGCTCAGTCTTGATCCAATATAGCGATAATGAAAAGTATTCTAGCCATGATCCACCATGAAATCTAGAATATATCTTCAATGTTTCGCTTTCCTAAGAGTGGTCTATTATTTCGAGAACATTTAGTTGTTATTTCCTCCCGGTCAAGCGACTGCGTTCAGACACCTTCTAATACTTAAGGTATAGGTATTCAAAAGGTGTACGAAAACTAGGCGGAGGGTGATTGAACCAAAAACAAAGGATCGGGAGGTGAAGAAAATGGCGGATAATATGAGATTGGTTGCTTATAAGGTTTATGAGGCGAAATGATGAGTTCCGTCCCTTGATTTACACCGAAGCCATCTCTTGGATATAGATTTTGATTGAGTAATTCATTCATTATTGACTGCAGTATCTTGGCAACGTACTTATATACAAACATATCTAATATACTTATAATCCGGTATATACGGTGGAGAGAGATTTGGCTGTTATTTCTCGCATATCGAGGGAATGAATTAGACCCTTGTTTAAGCTCGAACTTGGAGATATAAAAAGTATCAGCAATTACATGTCGGAAAAGAGCTCAGCTCCAAAATCGGAAGAAATAAATGATAAATATGGAGCTATGATGTGCGTGTGCGTGTGTGCGTTACTTAACTAGATACATTTGAGAATGTTTCAAACTTTGGAAGGTTTCATCGGTCAAATTGTTGTCATTGAAGACCCACACACAGCATGCATCACATATGGTTCGAAGTACTGTTGTAATTATACGCTTTGTGATGTTCACTTGTTCGGGAATATAGCTTGTAGCGGTTTAAAGAAACTGCACAGTAAGAATGTAGAAAAAAAATACAACAGCAAGGAAGGACACATACAGAAACGTCTAGAAACATACACGCTCACGCGCGTATATGCATATATTTGTGTAAATGTTTTATATATATATTTCAACATACACGAATTTAATGTGTAGATAATTGCGTGAATACTTATATGTGTATGTACATTCGTATGTACATTTGTATGAATATATACATTTATATGTGTGTGTGTATATATATGTGTGTGTATGTATGTATATGCATGTATATATGTATATAAGTATATATATGCTTGTATGTATATAATATATGTATACATGCATGTATGTATATAATATATATACAAGCTTGTATGTATACAATATATACATGCATGTATGTATAATATATATATATATACATGCTTGTATGTATACAATATATATATATGCATGTATGTATATAATATATATACATGCATGTGTGTATATTAGTATATATATATATATATATAATATATATATATATACATACATGCATATAGGTATATATGTGTGTATGCGTGTATACGTATGTATATATGTTTGTGTATATATGTGTGTATGCGTATATACATGTGAAGTAATGTTTGTACGTATAAATACTTATACACGAATGCTAAAATAAATCTTCCTGAAAGCATATTGTGTGTGTCAGTGAGCGCACGTGTGTGTATAAATATATTTATACATACCCAAACACACACACACACACCACACATATGTATATATTTATATATGAAATGGTGAGTAAGATGATAGAATGGATGGACATTGCTGTGGGGGAGGGAGATGCAGTTGTTATTGTACTGGTAGTGACAGAGTGGTCGTGGGTTTTATTAATGCTGGTGAAGGCTTAGGAGGTAGTGGTGTTGGCGCTGGTCTGGTGGGGTTATGGCTTTTTGTGGTGTAGTGTGGAATGAAGTAGAGATGGCGTTGGTAGCGGAGGTGATGGACGAGACATATGCAACGTCAGTCGATTAGTATGGAAGGTTTGAAGGACTCTGCGGTAGTGTTTGGAAGGGATAGGAGTCTTGCAGGGTGGCAAATTGAGTCGGGCGGTCATCCGTATTGAGAGAGCGATAAGCGAAGTTTGGCCCTGAAAGCAGTAATTCATGTGTGAGGTGTTTGTTGGAAAGGTGCAGTGAATGATGAATCGTTTTGCGATGGGTGAGGCGAACTAATAGACTAACAAGATGCTATGACAGTTTCTCTCTTCGTTAAAACCCATTTGCCCTATGGGCAACTGCTGGTTCTTGACAATTTGCATCCTTATCTTTTACACGATGCCACAGCGATGCCTCCACACTGCCAACACCATGCTACTGTCATGTTTTGTGCACTAATATTTTACGGGCTTTTCATACGTATACTTAGAGCTTTTATTATGTACGTATGTAAGGGTGTGTGTGTGTATGAATATATGAATGAATATGCATATTATTGTACATATTTATATAAATATAAACAGCTATATATATATACATATATATATATATATATATATATATATATCTATATATATATATTATATTATATATGTCTATATATAGTATATATATAGGTATATTATATATACACACAGACATATATATATATATATGCACCTAAATAATATACTTTGTTAAACGTAATGTATACTATATATGAGTGTTTGCATTTGCATGAATATACATATATGTATGTATATATGTATGTATATATATATACACACACACATACACTTGTATGCATAATATCGTTCCCTATATTTGTGGAATGGAAAATACACGTACAAAATGTGTGTACATGTGTGAATATATATGTGTATGTATATATATATATATGTGTGTGTGTGTAAATATATAAGTGTGTGTGTGTGCATGTATACATATATAAAAAAAGCATACATTCGTTCATACGTACATGCACACATGTATGCATTTACAAACATATTCAAATTACATTCATGTACTAAATGATTTGTTGCAGATAAATTTTCGTTTTTATTCTTTTATTTTACATTTGTTTTCGCAGATGATTTTTTTTCCTTTTTTCTCCTTTTTTTTCCACTTCTTTTACACATATCTTCGGAAATATTTTATATGTTAATATCAGCCATTTCTAATTCCAATTTGATAACTCTATTGAAAATAGCTATTTTTGCAACAGTAGTAGTAGTAGTTGTTGTTGTTGTTGCTTTCATTTTCTCTTTTTTTTTATTGTTCATGATGACTACCTATCATGTAGTTTGCGATTTATATTAAAAAAGACTAAAAAAGAAAAGAAGAAAGAATGAAAAGAAATGATAATGATGATGGTATATGAAAGGGGAAAAAATGGCGTAAATTGTATAGAAGCAATGGAAAGGAAAGAAACGGTGCGAATGAGTGAGAGAAATAGGAAGGGATTGTGGGGGAGAGTGAGAGTATGATATGTATGTTGAAATGTAGTTTTGTTCTTGTTGACAAAGAGATAAGACATAGTTGTTGTGATAATTAAAGCATCTCTCACAAGAAGAAATGGATGTATGCGTGTACGTGTATGAGCTGATATAATCTACCCTGGGATTAGATCCTAGTTCTTTCAATTATATGCGAATGTGCATTTATTCATACGTCCATACGTGTGTGTGTGTATATATATATATAAATATTGTTTGTTCCTTCTCGAGCCATGCCTGGCTCATAAGGGCTGGTTTCCCGGTTTCATTGGCGTATAGGTTCCCCACCAGGACGGCACGCCGGTCCGTCGCAGGTGAGCTGCAAGATGCAGGAGGAAAGAGTGAGAGAAAGTTGTGGTGAAAGAGTCAGCAGAATGTTCGCCATTACTTTCTGCCGGAGCCGCGTGGAGCTTAGGTGTTTCGCTCATTAACAGACACACATCACCCGGTCTGAGATTCGAACCCGCGATCCATCGACCACGAGTCCGCTGCTTTAACCACTAGGCCATGTGCCTCCACTGTGCACACATATATATATGCACACACACACATACAAAACTCATACCTGAATGCAGATAGGTGGTAGGTGTATGTGAGAGTGTTTGCCTGATCGTTGGGTTTTAAAGACACGTCTCGGACATTCTTGCAACACAGTTATAAAATACATGATACACATAAAACTAACTACAACAGTTTTCGTGTTGGAATTTTTGAGTTTTTATGAATATCCACTCGGGTACAATCCTGCACACAGAAACATATGTGTCTACTGTTATATTTTTTTAAAATATTATGTTTGGTTGCACTTGAGCAAATTTCCAATTTGAAGAGTCACACTTAGGTATTTGCTCCAGGCCAGCTTTGACTGGTTGATCAAAGACATGCCAACTTTGACCACCAATGTTTATGAGAATCTAAAATTATTTAATGTGTCATTTTCCTATCCTTTTATGCAGTATGTTTTTCAGTCTGAGGGATATTTTGTTGTTGTTTCTAACTAATCTAGCGACCTCATGCATGCAAGTTCAGTTAGCGATGTCATCTATCTCATATTCGCATCATTATTACGTGATGACCAAGACTCTATTACCGCTGAAATGGCCCAATTCCTTTAACTGTTAAAAGATCGCATATGTGGATAAGACTGTGCTGTAGTTATGTAGGTTATCACTGATGCTGCATATATTTCCTCACTTGTTCTATAGTTTCTATTTACATTGCCGAGACACTTAACAAGTACCGAAGGAAGCTTTATGTTTACTGCACTAAAAATGCTGTTGAAATATTGTCCTCTTTTCCTTTGCCGGGGTATACTTAAAGCGTCCTTGAATATTCATGAAAGGGGCAAAGACTCCTACACGAAAATGTCCTTAGCTTTATGCATTCATTTTACAACTGCTCTGCGAGAGTGTCTAAGGAGTGTCTGTAAATTACTCACAATTCCTGTATTTTCAAAATTATAATAACACCCCAGTTAAAGAGAGAACACTTACTACGTTATTCACCCTACTAGGGATATGTTTCAAATGTAGAAATCTCTTCTAAGAATCCAATGAAAAATCTTGGGTTTTCATGTAGCCAATAAATTTCATTTTAGTTCGATGAGAGCGGAACTGAGGTTAAACAAAATCAATATATTTAAACTAGAAAACTCTATTGAAATATGCTGTATAATAAAATAACAACCAAATCTCTCTCGCTTTCAAATCATACCGCAATGGTTCTCTTACAGATGCCGCGATGCATTGCTGTACGCCAAGAGTGGTGGGCCTGTCTAGAAACCTCCGCCGATTTTTAAACTATAATTTAATGATTTTAGGATAATTCCTATTAACATTTGAACGTTTGGAACAAAGTATTATTTGTTATTTTGTTATACACAAGTACGAATAATAAAACAGGTTAAGCACTAAATACGCTTTGATAAATATCGTCTTCTGTTGTAGCTGTTTTTTCTATTAATTTCATTGAGAAGAATTTGAAGAAGTTTCTATAGCTCGTTTTGCATTGTTTTAACATGTTTTCAGTGTAATGTAACATCCTGTCGCCTATTTAAGTAACAGCGACTAAATCTTGAAGTAAGAATTGTAATTCAAACACTTACAGGCTTTAACTAAGAGGAAAATATTAACGGATTAGATTTCTTTTGGATGTTGTCAGCATACCCAGCTTTTACGGAGTACCTATACTTATTGGATCTATCAGTTAATACTCACTTTCAACTCACATCGTAGTTTCTCAACAAAGTTTATAACATTAGAATTAGCACTCAGATATACTAAGTATGACAAGATATCATGTTTGCGACTGAGAAGCGTGTCGACAAAGGTCCGCTCAGTCAGGTTTTGGCGAATGAAACGACGAATTAGATCAAAATTCACTTCGTATTTAGAGCTTGAAGCAGGCAATACATACATGCAAACACATTAACACTATCACACACACAGATACAGACACACTCACACACACAAATATGGAATAAATATAAATATGTTTGATGTGATAATGACTTCCTCAGTATACGTAATGAGGTAACCGATGTTGTGGCGTGTTCTCTACTCGTTGGTAATATCTATATTGGGTAACTTACCTTACACTGTAGCAATGCAAGTATACAACTATACATAATATCGGGCAAATATTCGGCCACGTGATCCACTTTGATCAATGGCGGACGAAGTATTGAGTGCAACACGGTCACACCTTCATTCAGTGTATATTATCTGATCGCCGCTACGGATTTTTACATCAAAATGAAACTTAGAGTAACGAAGGAGTGACTCATATTATAAAACCTACACTGTTTACTGAGTCGTGTTGAAATACTCTTAATAGCTATTTAAGTAACAGTGGACACACAGGTAAAATCCAAGGCCGAACATCTCCGATATTTGAACTTGGTACTTCGAATTAATTGATTAATTAATTAATTAATTAACCGTCGAGGTAGGAAAGTTATTCGAACAATAGAATCTTAGAAGCCGTCTCCCATAAACAAAACAAATATACATTTGCACTCAAACGACCATGTGTACATGATTAAAAATGCACACAAAAGCAACTGATGCTTATATGCAGAACATATATATGTATAGAATATATAAAAAAAAAGAAGTATGAAATACATTTTCAGCAGCCACAGCAGAAATAACATCAAAATAATAATAATAATAATAATAATAATAATAATAATAATATTGATAATAATAATAATGATAATAATAATAATGATAAACGAGGACAGAAATAAAACAGGCGGAGAGCAGCAGTATAACAGTAGATCGTGTGTGACAAAGTGTAGCGTGAAAAATACAGACAGAAACGTGTCTGAATACATACACTACATACAAACATATGCACACAAACGTATACACACGCACACACACACACACACACTCACACACACACACCACACACACGGAGTCTCTCCACAGTATTTTATTGCAAAATAGATATTTATAAAATGGTATAAGACTAGAAAAAGAATATATTAGACTTTAGAAGACTTTAAAAAAAACTTTGTAAGAGGTGCTGAAAGTGTCGTCCTTCATTTTCCACACATAAGTTGCATCTTCTATGCATGTTTCGAAATACATCTTGGAGAGTCTGTGGCCGTTATGGACCGTGTGTAGATTATGATCGCGTCAATTTTCGGGCGATTCTTGTACACTGACCCTTTTTTGGCTGGCGGTGTTAAATCAGGTGGCCAAAGACCCTTCGAAATAATCTGTTCATTGAAAAATTCACTGCGGAGAGACTTTTTGAACACCCTGTGTGTGTGTGTATTTTACTCTTTTACTTGTTTCAGTCATGTGATTGTAGCCATGCTGGAGCACCGGCTTTGGTCGAGCAACTCGACCCCAGGACTTATTCTTTGTAAGTCTAGTACTTATTCTATCGGTCTCTTTTGCCGAACCGCTAAGTTACGGGCACGTAAACACACCAACATCGGTTGTCAAGCGATGTTGGGAGGACAAACACAGACACACAAATATACACACACATACATGCATATATAGATATAAACATATATACGACGGGCTTCTTTCGGTTTCCATTACCAAGCTTTCTACCAAGCTTCATCAAAAAATTATTGGTCAAGACGAAGCTTTAACATGCAAATAAACACAGAACCTTCCCATTGTGGAATGGATTTCTTATCCATTCAGCAATTTCTGTTTAAATACCTACCAACCAACATACATGCATACATACACGCACATATATGTATGTATGTGTAGATTTGTACTACATAAATATATATAAGTATGTATTTATGTATATGAGTATGTATACATGCATATAAATATGTATTTGAATATGTGTATGTATATAAATATGTATATGTATATGAGTATGTATAAATGTATATAAATATGTATGTGAATATGTGTATGTATATAACTATATATACATATATATATAAAGAGAGATAGATAAATAGATATACTTCTAGCTGTCATGTAACAGTAACCCAACGCCGCAAAATACGTATCTAATAATACTAAGAGAGCATAGAAAACCATCACTAAACAACAACACCACCAATACAAACACACGACGACAGTAAAACCAACGAAAACAAAAAAAGAACCTACTCAGACACCATCGATACCACTCAGGATCCTCACCAGCACCACCACTACCAACCCGTCGACCTGTTACCCACACCCTTTCTTTTATTTATTTATATATTCACAATTTTTTTTCTTGATTTTGTTGTTGTTGTTGTTGTTGCTGGCAATTTTTTTCTTGTTATATAGATTTATTGATAAGGACTGGACGTAGGAGTTAATGAGGCTTGAGTTGAAGAGTTGAAAATGATAGCGATCAGCAATCCCAAGAACCGAAAGCCTATTATAAAAGTTCACGTAGACCTTTGGTGCAAAATATTCAACTAAATATTCAGTTCGACCCTTTTGAATAATAATGATAATAATAATAATAATAATAATAATAATAATGATAAATAATATTAATGGCTCTACTATTCCTACAGGAAACGAAACTTTGCAGCCATATTCACTGTTCGTCTGTATGTGTGTATATGTAGCTGTATATATTTAAGCCTTTATTTATTTAATAGGTCTATATATTTACTGCCTTTAAAATTTTTAATTGTTATTAGATCTATATATTGTATATATGTATATATATATATATATATATATATATATATGTATTATATATATATAATGTATGTATATAGATGATATATGTATATATATATGTATATATGTATATATATAATGTATATATATATATATATATATATATATATATGTATATATATATATATGTATATGTATATATATGTATATGTATTATATATGTCATATATATGTATGTATATATGTATCTGTATATATATGTATATATATGTATGTATATATATGTATATATATATGTATTGTATATATGTATATATATATGTATGTATATATATGTATATATATGTATGTATATATGTATATATATATGTATGTATATAATATGGTATATATATGTATATATATATATATATATGTATGTATATATGTATATATATATATATGTATATATATATATATATATATATATATATATGGTATATATATATGTATATATATATATATATAATATATATATATATTGCTATATATGTTTATATTGATTGTATGTGTTTATAAATACATGTACACACTTAGGATACATATTAGTAGGGCGCAGTTACATATTTTAAAGTCTTGTATATGTGGATGTGTGCCTCAGTGTGTAGGTGTGTGTCTGTGTTTGGTGATCATATGTATTTTCTGTATACGTATTCGATGGTGTCCATATGTGTATGCATGCGTACTTGTGATTCGACTTCTATACGTGTGTAATGTGGCATTGAAGATAACTAAACGATAACCACATTTAGACGGGTATGTGTGTGTGTGTGTGTGTGTGTGTGTGTGTGTGTGTGTGTGTGTGTGTGTGTGTGTGTGTTAAGTTAATAGTAACTAATATTAAAATCTACTTTTTCATCCTCTGTCAAAGCTGTGCCGATTCTTTGAATATATAGATATATACACACATATATATACAATTCTCCATGTACTTAATATACATTTCTGGTTTCACTCAAGATTTTACCAGGCCAACCTTAATTGGTCACCTCTTTAAAGTGTATGAGTTGATGGGGGCTGATCACGATCAGTATGTACATCTGTAGTCGTGTTAACTCACAGCTAATTTGTTTCAGGGACGCCATATGGCATACAGTTTTTCTTAAAGAGTGTTTATTATATACATATATATATATATATATATGTGTGTGTGTGTGTGTGTGTGTGTGTATATATATTTATCTTTTAATCTTGAGGTTGTAAGTAGTCGTGAACACTTGCTTTTCTTGAAGGATGGGATTGTAGGAGGGGCGAAATGTAAAGAAAGGTAACGAGTTGTTAAAATTGGATAAATAACTGTAAGAATTTCTGTACCGAAAATGCAATAAATTGCTTTTCTTAATCTTACCCATATTTTGTGATATGTTTTACTATTGTTGTCGTGCGTTTCTTCTCGCTCTTCCGTTTTTGTTTTTTGCTTTTTTTCCACCCTTTTCAATCTTTCTTTGCGAAAGAGAAACATCTCTGAAAAGGCAGAGACATGAATTTCGACAACAAACACGAATAATGTTGTAGTAAATAAAATGCAAGATAAATTCTTGATTTATTAAATATTTGTTCTTACTTTGAATTTGAGAAACGGTAAGCGAACACCAGGTAGCAATGGCGACCAACTCTGAATCAGAAGGGGAGATAATCTCAAGAATCAACAATACTCTTGAAGTGATATTTCATTAAAAAAAAGACGTTTGTTTTCTGGAAACTTGAGATCGGCAGTAGACACGTGTTTCTGTCTCAACAGGCGTCATCTGCACAGAAGTTTTCCTACCTTGAGTCCAGACAGACGATAATTCTTAAATAAGGAGCAAAAATTATTTACAGCTTAGGGTAATTTATATAACCACAAGAAATATATACATAGTTTACATTATCTTTATTACTGGCGCTCAAAATCTTTGGGGTGCCACTTTAGACACTCTGGCAGTCAGCAATTGCCACTGATACTTTATTTCACATAGAATGCCCGTGGTGTTAATATCTGTTCAGTTCTTAATGGTTCTTGACCTTTGAGCGAGATTTGAACTCGAGCAAGATTGGAACAAACTTATTGGTCCACGCATAACAGACTGATTGGGGTGTACTTTTAACGGCTTCCATGTAGGTTTAGCTGTAAAGTAGATGGTTTTTTCTTCACTGTTGGAACGTGTAAACAGGAAATTCGCTAAATCTCTGTTGCAATTTGAATAGCAAAGAAGTATTTATGTTGACATATTATATGTAGTCAGAAAATAAATTAAAGAATAAAACACACACACACACACACACACACACACACCACACCACACACACACACACACATATGTATATAAAGTGGTATTCAGCAAACCACTTAAATTTAAACAAATGTAAACCTTGTTGAGTTTGAAGTGTTCGGGGTATTTATGAAACTTTAGATACTGACCAAAAACTGTAAACACTTAATTGATAAAACCAGTACTCCGCCTAACAGGATGGTGTTTTGAAGCTAGAAAGTGTTAGATACTGTCTACCTCGAGAGTGTTCAAAATATTCAGTTTAGGAGATAAAAAATATATAATAAAAACATCTTTTAAATAGTGTTTGGTTAAACCGGATCAAATTTTAAAGATTTTTTTTTAGATATCTAAGAAGCAGGCTTGAGTTGGCGTGAATTTTAAAGATAGGAGATGTTTTAGTTTAAACGGAGCACAGTCTTCCCCTGTGATCATGTTGTTCTTTAATCATTTGGAAAAATGTAGAAGTTAAATGCAGTATTGAATTATCAGGTTAGAACACATTAGTTCAATCTGTATTTCAATGTATGAGTGCTCGGCAGTACACTTGGTTCTTGATTACTTCCGATTCTCCCTTAGTAATCAGGAATAGACACCAAATATTCTAAGAATGCTATCGACAATATACTGCTGACCTATTCAAGAGATTTATGTCTCTTCCGCTTCACGTGTTAAATCCTGAACTAAGCTCCGCCTCTCATGAGTCCCTTGAGCCTACTAGATGCAATTACGTATATATTACACTGCAAACCAGTGAGATATAAATGCACATCTGACTAGCATAACTCTTCAGAAATATATCCAAACAGGAAATACAATTCTTTCTTCATTAGATACTTTATTTGCGTGTGTGTGTTGTGTGTGTTGTGTGTGTGTGTGTGTGTGTGTGTGTGTGTGTGTGTGTGTGTGTGTGTGTGTGTGTGTGTGTGTGTGTGTGAGTGTGTGTGTGTGTATTTCCTATTCTTTGAATGATTTATGTTACACTAAGGAAAACTAAGCTAACGAGTAGATAATGTCCCTGACCTGCTTAAAAAAGTGAGCCAAAGTCCCTGTTCACGCACTACGGCCTTTAAAAGATCTGGTGGGGAAAATTACATTGGATAATATACTCTTCTACACACTACTAGAACAATAAATCACGAAATGGTCACGGCTGGAACACCTTTCACCATTAGTTCTCCTGGGCCAGGGATGACTTGGCGCCAAACAACAATGTTAAATCAAATGTTCGATATTGGAATAGAAACATAAGCGCACGCATCATACCAACACCGTCCTGCCACACATAGCAGCGAATCGTACACATTATAACACTGTAGCGTATTATGTAACCTGATGACGTTTCTTTTTTACTGAGGCTTGCATTCGATTCCATTACATCGTTCTCCACCCACTGGCGTGCAGTGCAGATGTAAGCCGAAATGATCGTGGTGCTAAATAAAGTTTACAGTACACTCTGCCTTTCCTATCAATTATTTTACATGTGTGTGTGTAGCCACTACACACATTTTTTTTCTCTCCTTGTTTCTCTCTTTGTTTCTTTCTGTGTTCCTTTCTGTGGAAGAGCGTAGGCTCGAAACGTAAAAGACTTTTTCAATTCCCGAGCGTTATGCTAATACATCTGTTTGTTGTTTTCTACACCACCTGTCTTCGTCTTTTGTTTTTCTCGTGAATTCTCCCTATATATATATATATATAATGTTAAATTATTGTTTGATTAATCACGACTTTTGTCCTTTCATAATTTGTCTTAAATAAATGGCCGATTGAAGTATCTGCTTTGTGTATTCATAAGCCAACGAGAAAGTACCAACCTACTCCTTAAAAAAAAAACTAATGGGATTCGTAGTGTATCGTGGTTTAGACATTTGCCTTGCAATCACGCGTTTGGTTTGTATCTCAATGCGCTGCATCTGAGGCATGTACCATCTACTGTGATATGGGGTTGGCCAATAATTTGCGAAAAATTTGGTAAAAAGGGAAATAACTGTATAGAAAGTTATAAGTTTATCTACCAGTTTCTCTCTCTGATTATGCTTCTTTCGTTGTCTTTACGCTTGGTGAGGTAAAACAATTCTGGACCTCTGTCCATTTCCGAAGAATATAATTTAATTTATTTTAATGATCTCACTTCATCGAATAACTATGTACAGGACTAGAGTAAATAACTGAGGTCAATACAATCGACTAAAACCTCTTTAAGTTTGACGATGATTGATGCCAATAAAATTGCAAAAACTATATTAAATTGTTAAAAGTGGTAGGCTTATATTTTAGATAAAAACGATACAGCTGACTCGGCACAAATATAACTAATTTAGTATCAGTATCACAATCAAGTGAACTGAAACTGTCTAGGACTGTATAGTATTTTCTATCTAGGTACAAGGCCCGAAATATTGGAGCAGGGGGCTAGTCGATTAGATCGATACCAGTACACAACTGGTACTTAATGTATCTTTTCTACTCTAGGCACAAGGCCCAAAATTTTGGCGAAGGGGGTCAGTCGATTAGATCGACCCCTGTTCGCAACTGGTACTTAATTTATCAACCTCGAAAGGATGAAAGGCAAAGTCAACCTCGGTGGAATTTGAACTCAGAATGTAAAGACAGACGAAATATCTGTTTCTTTATTACCCACAAGGGGCTAAACTTAGAGGGGACAAACAAGGACAGACAAACGGATTAAGTCGATTACATCGACTCCAGTGCGTAACTGGTACTTAATTTATCGACCCCGAAAGGATGAATGGCAAAGATGACCTCGGTGGAATTTGAACTCAGAACGTAGCAGCGGACGAAATACGGCTACGCATTTCGTCCGCCTCGCAATTTTAGTATATTCTAAACTTAAACTTTGTACTTTATTTCAAATTCATTACAGTCCTGTTACTAACTCGAAACAGAATTATTCATAAAATGCAGGTGTATATTTTGATAGTAAGTGTAGAAGAAAAAATATATAGGATTCCCTCAAGCCTTAGTAGTTAATTAAATCTTATATGGCAAGAAAATATGATTTTAAACTTTCTTTAAAATAACTTTTCAGCTCATAACCAACTCCTTCAGAAAAGATGTTTATCTATAAAAGAGAAAACGCTGAAAAATACTAACTGCCTGGTAACAGCTGAACGCCAAACGTTTAGGTTCTAATTTTCTAATGTTTCCTTGTTTATCGATTAGATTTTTTTTCTCCTGCCTGTGTGTGCGCATGCGTATGGTGTAGGGTGTGTGTATGTTGTTTGCTGTTGGTATTTATTTGTTTATTTAATTTATTTCTCTAAACTCAATAAACGGTGTTCAGGAGCAAATGTGGAATAGAAGCAAGGACGACAGATTTATGACCGAACAACATTAAGCCAAGGTATAAATATTTAAAACTAAAAGAGTCAAAATGAATTAGGAAACAAATAATAATAATAATAATAATAATAATAATAATAATAATAATAATAATGATAATAATGATAAACTCTGCGAAATAAACTAAAAGTGTAAATAAAATAAATTAAAGCTAGTAAGGTGTTTAACAGGAGGGTGGGGAAGACATGTGTGGTGGGTGGGAGAACGAGGTGATGGATGAAGAAAACAAGAGAAAAAGACAAGCGAGATGATAATTAAAAGGCAACCGCAGGAAAAATGAAGGGAATAAAAGATGGCCAGTTATTGAATGGAGAAAACGTTTAAATCTTTGAACAAAAACCATAAAATGTTAATAAAACTTGTGGAAGAAGGTAAAATTAGAAAGAAGAGATAAAAAAGACAAAAAAAAGAAGCATTTGAGCTAAGACATTATAAATGAGGAACGAAAGTTGATAGATACGGATCAATAACAAGGAAAATATATGTATGCGCATATACATACATACATATATATATATATATATGTGTGTGTATGTATATTTGAGACAGAGAGAGAGAGAGACTCGCAGGGTTACACACTCGCATATATATATATATATATATATATATATATATATGTATGTTGTATGTATGTATGTATGTATGTATGTATGTATGTATTTATATATATATATATATATATATATATATATACATACATACATACATACGTATGTAAGTCTGTGAGTCTCTCATATATATGTAAATATATATATATATGAGAGACTCAGGTTTACACACTCTTGTATATTTATGTATTACAGAAGTGTATAGTTGTGTGTATATATTTGGATTTACACGTGAGAGAAAGTGTTCCCAATGTATATATATCAGGTGTTAGTAAATACTTTATTGAAAGCTGAAACTTCTCTTTGACGCCACTCAGTTTTAGGATGTTATGCTCCTTAGTTGCTTCTGAAGAGCAACAACCTGAAACTCGGGGTTGCAGTGTAACAAAGTGTCAGTATGGCTTCGTATGTGCATGCGTTGTTATAAGTTTTTTTGTTTAAAAAGGAAACGAATAAAGTATTATGATTTAAGGCAAAGAAATCTGTTCACTGGTAGTGTTTGCATTCGTGTATTTCAAAAATAACTCTTACAAAAGTTGTCAATTTACACACATGCACACAAACACATACATACACACACACACGCGCGCAGATATATGCATATATCGAAAAGATCAAACGTCTTTCCAGAGCCGTAGATACATACGGTTCTTGCATTCTGTGACTTATCTCTCTTCATCGATTACTCATTTTTTCCCAGCTGAGTGGATTGGAGCAACGTGAAATGAAGTGTTTTGCTCTATAACACAACTCGTTGCCTGGTCCAGGAATCGAAACCACAATCTTGCAATCATGAGTCCAACACTCTAGTCACTAAAACAATATATATATATGTTCGATTGCGCACACGCACATATGTGTAAACGCATATATACGATAAATTTTATAGATAGGTTTTTGTACAGAAGTATATTGTCAAAATAATATTTATTATCAATAATGCATGTTTATTTCGATAATCTAGTATAGGCGAAACATCGTAGAAAACTGACACAATTTGGTTATAAATATATAACTAGATAGTTATGGACATGCTGTATTTCGCTGGATATATATATGTATCTCGTGATGGTATTACACAATAAAACTAAATATATTTGCTGTAGTTATGAAGTGGTCTGGTAAGATGCAGGTAATCCAATCCGGAGCGAAACATTGGTCGATTACCCTTGTCTCACTGAAAGTCATAAACTGATATACGATATCGTGGGCAAGCTTTAAGATTGCTTGTTTATGACTGTTGTTACTATGACACTCATACGTTTCACAAGGATCGAACGTAGGCCTATGGTTCCTTTTTTTTTTTTTTTTTTTCCCCTTTTTTGGAGTTGTGTTTGTTTTTTAATTAGTGAATCATTAGTATGTGCACGTTAGTAGTGTTAAATGTGTTGACTCCGTATGATTCTGCAGAATAATATCTAAGGCTTTTAACCAAGTAATTTAAGAACTAATAATGATATGAATATACAGACTATATATATATATACATACATACATATATATAATATATATATATATATATATATATTATATACATATTATATTTGTAAAGAGGAAAGGAGAGAGACAAGGCAGGCAAGCAGATAGGTAGAGACACAGACATCCAGATGTATTGCTACACACCCAGAAGAATAATTAAGATCGAGATAGGTACGATTGGCAAATATGTCTGCGTGTGTAGGAGTTTATATATGTGGTTTCGCACGGTGCCCTCAAGTGGTGTGTAAATGTGTCGTCGTTTATATATATATATATATATATATATATATATATTATTTATTCATTCTTATCTTCTGTTGTATTTTGTACGCACATTGAGTATAGGTCTCTTAAGAGAGCAGGTGGAATAATTGATAGAGAAAGCAAAGGCATATAAGTGTGTACATCTGAGTGTATGTATGTAGATATATATATATATATATGTTATATATATTATATATATATATATATATATATATAACCACATAGCACGCACATGTTCACATTTATGCCTACTTATTCAGAAACCGACATACAAAATCATAGATGAGAAAAACAACAAACGGCGCGACAACAACTATAACAAAAACAAGAACAATAAACAACGAAATGGGGAACAGAAGCGCCATGGCTCATTAAATGTACATTTAGAGTGCGCGCGTGTATGTGGGTTCATGTGTGAGTGTGTTGACCGATGGTGGGTAGAGAACGAGAGAAAGTGGGGAGGGAGGGAGAGAGAGAGAGTTAGAGAAAGAGAAAGATGGAGAGAAAGGATTAGAAAAAGAGGGAAAGAGGGGAAGCGAAAGTCTATAATGAATAGATAAAAATATAAAATATTTCTTTCCTAATATATATGGTCATTATAATATCATTATAGCGATGTGATAAAGCAGTGACAAAGGGGACAAGAACAACACCAACATTAGTGGCTACATCACTAACATTAATGGCAACAACACCATCTATAATAACATAACATATCAACAAGGCAACACTAATGAAAATAATCAACAAAAGCACTATTGAAGTCCTTCAGATAATTTATTCTATTGGGTTGTCCGGAAAGTTCGTGCCGATTTTTAAAGGAAAGAAAAAAGGTCAATAAATACTTGCCATTACATCTTTAATCAACCAAATATGAATCCTTTGGTTGTTAAGTGCGTCTCCATCTTTCTTTTAACTTGAAAATACCCTCTTCCCAGAATTGATGTGGTTTCATGGCAATCAATTCATCAATATATATAGAAAGCTACACCAATGCCAGAAGGTCCCAGCAATGCCATCACGCTTCAGGACCAGTTATTGCAACAGCCTGGGTTTCAAGGGTCCACAGCTTTTTTATATTCTCCCAAAGAGCCTGAGGAACTTGCACAAAGTAGATGTAGGGGTTTTTTAATCAAAGCTGGACCTCTTCCTGTCAAGAGTTCCTGTCAAGAGTCCCAGATGAACCTACCTCACGGCAAGAGGTGCAAATGAGGGTAGCTATATCAAACTCCATGCTTCACCAAGTGCCACATATTAGAGGAGTCGATTAGTAATAACCGTGTAGCAAAACGGCGGTGCATCAGCATGGCCACAGCTCTGAGCTGAAACTAGAGAGAATATATATATATATATATTATAACAAGAATGCTAAGTGAGACTTTTGTTTTCTATGATGGTTGTGTATGATTTGAGTGAGAGTTTCAGATATCATTTCTAGCTGGCAGCAGAGATGGTACACGTTCCGTCGGTGAATTTTATATTTGCAATAGAGACAATGTTACGAAACATAAGTTGATGAAAGTATTGGCAAGGAAATCTTACTTGGAAGTAAAAATGGACAAAAAGCCAGCAATGCTATATCTTTTCCTGTGATGTTATTGCATGACAAAAAATAAAAAGATACGACAGATTGATTCTTATGTACATATCACTCTATGTGTATGTCAGGAAGCAATTGATATTCATTGAAATCAAATGGTCAACCATTCATGATATCCTGTATCCGTTTGTATTTACATATGCCATTCATGATGAATGTTCCACACACACACACACACACACACATATATATATATATATATATATGCATGCACATACACACACATACATACCTATGTACTGCTATACAAATACATATATGAATATACATACTCACCATGCACGCATACATATGTACACACACACATATATATGTGTGTGTGTGTATGTATGTATATATGTATATATATATATATATATATATATATATAATCGTCTTCTAAATGTTTTACGTTCTTGTCCCATATATATATATATATATATATATATATATATATATATATATATACACACAGACACACACACAGAGGCAGATAGATAACGAATGATTCTGTGTATGCGCAGGTGAGGGGTAGGTATTTGTTTACGAATAATAAATAGCCCATTAGATACACAGGAACATACAGACACGTGTTTGTGTGTGTGTGTGTGAGAGAGAGAGAGAGAGAGAGAGAGAGAGAGAATAAGAATAAAAGAGTGATGGGGGAGATTCCTTCGACACACTGTAATGTATGCATATACATTTTGGTGTTAGTGTATTTCGTTCCGAGTGTGTTTATGAATGCAAGTTTTAAGCATATGCATCGTGTGTACGCGTGTGTACATTTGTATTGTAATGTCTGTGTGCGCACGAATGCGTTTGTACGTAAGTGTGTGTGTGTGTGTGTGTGTGTGTGTGACCGCCATCTACGTGTTTCAGCTGATTAATTATACGAGCAATATGTGTCATTAAATCCAGAGTTAATGAGTCGAATCTAATGTACTACTGATAAGTGGCGTACATACTTGCAGTCACTGAGTAAGACACAGAGCAGAAAAGAAAGAGAAGCACATACACTCACATAAACCCACACACACGCACATACACACACACACACATACACACTCACACACATATAGACAGACACACAAGTAACGAGAAGGGTAAGGAAAGAAAGAGGTGGCGCGAGACAGGGTGCGGGGATGTGATTGTATAACGGAAGAGGTAGGGCGAAGTCGATGAAGTCAGGTCAGGGTTCATGTCAGCTGATGTCTCTGGATAGGAAACAGAGATAGATGCTGGGGTTGGGGAATGACTTACATAGTCCAGAGACACGGCATCATCTTGTGTGTGTGTGTGTGTGTGTGTGTGTGTTAAATGTGGTTGTATGGAAGGAGAAACAGAAGTACTCGATGCTGAAGTCGAGTCTGGAATGTAAAAAATTGACCAGTCTTTAACAGAAAATATATTGTAACTCCGATTTTCGTATCAAAGTGATCACTTAATTATTAAACAACAGAAAGCATCTTAATGTTGGCTGACAGCAATCGAATATACGGACTACAGTAATCCCTCGACTATCGCGGGTGTTACGATCTAAAACACCCCGCGATAGGTGAAAATCCGCGAAGAAGAAACAGTACTGTACTGTATATCTTTTTAAACTTATTTTTTTAAATTTGTATATATTCATTTTATTATAAGTGCAAAACAACACCACGGAGGAATCGATGTAAGCTTAAATAATAAACCGCGATATGGTTAGGGATAACTGCAGAGAGAGTGAGACAGAGAGAGAGAGAGTGAGTGAGTGAGACAGAGAGAGAGAGAGTGATTGATTCCAGAATCTAAACTCGAAAGATATTTCTAGGCCTTGTGCCAGATGTTCACCTTGTGTGATTTGTCACAAACTCTCTATAACTTATTCCAGTCTTCCCTTCTGTACCTAGGGCTGGTACCACTGGTTTCATTACATATAATGCTATCTAACTTCTTTCTAGCTCCCCTGTATACCCGAACCCTATCTTTCTGACCTTATCCAGAGAATTGCATGGGGTTCGCATAGTGGGGACGTGTTGTTCATTATCCTAAGTCTTCTATCGGTATGTTGATTTGTGTAGCAAAATTGAGTTCTTGCGAACAACATATTTCGATGCTATGGGTTTCATGTAATAGGAGCGGAGTGGAGGAGCTACACTCTGTTGTTCACAGCCTCTAAAACACACACACACACACACACGCACACTCACACACACACACACACACACACACACAACACACACACACACATACATATGTATATATACATATATGTGTGTGTGTATATATATATGTGTATATATACGTTTATATATTTGTTTTGCAAGATTCTTGATGTGAAATCGTGTGTTGAAACAGATGTTGTTGCATTTAGGAATGGTCATTTTGCCAGTTTAGCCAAATAAAACACACACATATATATATGTATATATATATATGTGTGTGTATGTATATATATATATATACATATATATATGTATGTACAAAGTAAGATAGAGGTTATGAAGGTAACCCACTATGGGGTAATATCCGTAAGTTGATGATCGAAATAAATTTGTTCCTCCATTTTCTTATTTATATATGTATGTATATATGTGTATATATATATATATGCATGTGTGTTTGTGTGTGTGTGTGTGTGTATGTGTGTGTGTATTGGCATGCAAATCTTGGGATCATTATATTTGATTATGTTTTTATACTGTATAATATGAGAGAGATTTGTCTAGTATTTCTAGCATGCTGGTTTGCCATATAGAAATTTCGTTCTTGAAACTTGACTATCCCTACCATAGTGTGACGAGGTCAAAGCATACTCGGCTGGCTTTCAAACTCAATACTTCCAAGATAGAAGCAAATCGTTCAGTCGCGAATATTGTGTCGTAGATACTAAAAAATGCTTAGCATATATCCTATTATATAACAGTCTTGTAAATAATCATATCATATTTCTAACCATTTTGTATGTATATATGTATGATACATGTATTTATGTCTTTTTTTCTTTCTTTTTGCAGGTAAGTACGCAGAAGCATTTCTGTCATCTTATTGCCAAAATTAAAATCAGGTAGGCTGATTTCTAACGTTTGAAATAACAGGAACAAAATAGCAGTGTTATTATTGTATATGTGTATGTGTGTCTATGTGCGTAGAAAGCAATAAAAAAAAGCCAGCTTTGGCCTGTTTGATTCGATAGTTCTGTATCACTGCCCTTGTGTTTGTAATGCTTCCGTACTCCCAAAGAATCTTATGAACTGTCGCATGCAAATTAACCAGAAATCCTCTTTAGAGTTTAAGGAGGATGATCCCGACAAAACTCTTATTTAAAGATCAGAACGAAATTGTTAACACACACACACACGCATATATACACACACACAATCTTTGTATCAGAGTATTCAAGAAGAATTGTAGAAAAAAAAGTTGTGTCACATTTTTAAGATTTACATTTATAAATTTATTATTGCTATTTATTATAAATATTTATGTTATACTTGTTCTCTATAGCTGTTACGCTAACACTATACATTTCAATATTACATACATTATAGCATGTTAAACATCATCACTACATAATATTGCATTATTAATAGCCGGCGAAATGGCCGAAACTTTAGAATGATAGGTAGAAGGCATCATTACTCGCAGCGATCTCGCTTAAATTCCAGCCATGGCTATCTTTGCCTTTCATCATTTGCTCTAATGATGACAACGTACTAGTCATGGGTGGTTGATTTTCAAAACAAGATGCTATTCTATATTTGATTCGGCTCTTTGTGTTCTTATTTCAAATCCCGCCAAAGTCGACATATTCGCTTGATACGCCTATAGTTTTAACATCACAATCTTTCAAGTTCGATGCCTTTAACGGACTCCTTGACACTCACAAACATTTGGCTATGTTTCCACATTGAGTATCACCGACCAATCTTAGCGGCCTTGTAAAGGGTAATTGAGCCTTGACTTACCTTTTGATCAGAATACTCTTTTACTTGTTTCAGTCATTTGACGGCGGCCATGCTGGAGCACCGCTTTTAGTCGAGCAAATTGAGTCCAGGACTTATTCTTTGTAAGATTTGTACTTATTCTATCGGTCTCTTTTGTCGAGCCGCTAAGTTACGGCGACATAAACACACAAGCATCGGTTGTCAAGCGACGTTGGGGGACAAACACAGACACACAAACATACACACACACACATATATACATATATACGACGGGCTTCTTTCAGTTTTCGTCTGCCAAATCCACTCACAAGGCTTTGGTCGACCCGAGGCTATAGTAGAAGACACTTGCCCAAGGTGCCAAGCAGTGGGACTGAACCCGGAACCGTGTGGTTGGTAAGACAGCTACTTACCACACAGCCACTCATTATTGTTATTGTTATTTATTAATATGTCATCTCATTATTCCTATATACTACAGTATTGCAATAAATTGTAATTATATAACTATGTGTGCGCCTTGCTTCACTATATATTTAGGATATATTATATTTACATATTGATAAATTATATCCATATATCTCTACACACCGGAATACATTATTTATTACATGTAAATATAAATCACATTATTAACATATCTTATGTTATTGCATTCAACTTTTTGACTTATTCTTCTCTTGATATTTGAAGGAGCAATATTTCCAAAATGCCAGAATAAATTTGGAGATTAGTATTTAGATTTGTTTCGTGATATACTTGCTTTTCTTGTCATTATAATAACGATTTATTTAAATCAAGCTCTTGTATAATAGATAGTGAAGAAATTTTTTTCAGTTCTCACATCTACGTATTTTTACAATATTTCTTCTTCCTCTTGTTAAATACTGCCTTAATACACTTTTACACAGTTACTCACACACTCGTTTACCCGAGAATCTGAATTCCATAATTTAAGTTTCGATGATGAATTAAAAATGATTTTTACATCCTTAGCTATCTCTCTATATAATAGCCATTTATATTCATTATTTTTCATTAACTGATTCGGCAAACTGCGGTCATGATTTGCAGTATTTGTCCATGATTTTTTAATTGTGAATTTAAATTATGGTGAGGCCAATTTCATCAGTGAAAGAGTGATTTCATAAAATATTAGTCAAATACTGGGTTTGATTTAATGAGCTTGAAATTTCCACTGAACAAAAACGTAATTGCTACTTTGTGACCTTCTACAAATGGTAAAATCATTCACGATCTGACTGTCGAACCGGGCTTCAGTTTTCATTTGACAGATATTTAAAAGTACGCCATTTTGGTGTGAAATTTTTCCAAGTATTTAATCATGCTACCTACTATTTCACGATATACGAATTACACACACATACATATACACATACACACAGACACACACACACACACACACACACACATACACACACACAAACACACACACATATATATATATATATATATATATATATATATATATATATATATATACATATACATATATACGACGGGCTTCTTTCAGTTTCTGTCTACCAAATCCACTCACAAGGCTTTGGTCGGCCCTAGGCTATAGTAGAAGACACTTGCCCAAAGTGCCACGCAGTGGGACTGAACCTGGAACCATATGGTTCGTAAGCAAGCTACGTACCACACACCCAATCCCACGCCTATACTGAACCCGGAACCTTGTGATTCGTATATATATATATATATATATATATACATATATATAAAGATACACACACATACACAAAAAGTAAGACCCTTGGTTCGAGTTCACTGCATAGCATGAGAGGATAAAAACTGCAGGGGCTTGTAAGATGGATTATACTAGTAATTCGTATATTCAGCATTGTCACATCAAGTAACAACACTGAATCTGTGTGACTGCTTTTCAGTTAGCAGTACACATAAATAGATGATTTAAGAGAATACTTATCGCCGTAGCTGACGGAGATCCTTCCCGTGCGCGCGCTCAGGGGAGGTTTTCTGTGATTCACCAAATTCAGAAGTTACCTTGGTTTATAGCTTCCTCAGATTTATTTGATTATTTATTTTCTGTTTTGGATTTGTTTCGATTATATTGTATTGCTTTTTCCACTCCTTAAATAACTTCAGCATCGAGGGACGGACGTAGGGAAGAGACGCAGAATGGGAAGAGAAACAAACGGGTAGAAGCAAACAAAAAACTGCAAACAAACCAAAGCAAAACAAAACAATAAAGGAAAACATTGAAACAGTTCGAGAGAGCTGGCGACGAGCAAGGGAGATGAGCTGAGAGGTTAGAAAGGGGGAGATAATCAAATAACGCATTTTGTTTGCTTGCGTTGCTTGCTCAATACAAAGAACACTTCAAAACCACACACACGCACGCACGCACGCACGCACACACAGCCACATTTTTTTCTCTCTTTCCACCCATTAACTCTCGTGGGACCGGCTGCTTCTCCAGCATGTCCATATATCAAAAGGTATTACAGAAGAAACAGGGAAACATTTCAACTACCCCTGAATGGCTTTTGGCGGGTGGCGTTTCTGAAGAGGCACTCATAGACAGCGCATTATTTCCAATATCTAGACAACATTTACATTTACACATGTGTTAACCTGGCTGCATAAAAGCGAGAGCATGAAATATTTGGGCGAGAAACTTTTGAGTGGTGAGAGAAGGGAGAAAAAAACGAAGATATAAAAATTGAAAATAAAAATGGCAAAAGTATAAATATATAGAATAAAAATCAATGTGTTGGTAAGGAAATGTGACGTAAAATAGGACGGTTTTGTTCCTTTTTTTTGTCAAACCTTGAAAAGGAAGAGTGAAAGACAAATGGTAAGGCATGAAGTATAAAGGGTGCGTGTAATAAATGGTTACGTAATCATAGTGAGTGGGAATGTGAAGCGTGGGTGGCGGTTGTATATACAGATAGAAGAGCAATGATCCGCAGGAAAATTCGCGAAGGCACACACGCACACACTCACACACATATATGTACTCACATTCTTATAATACATATTTGTTCACAGATATATATATATATATGTGTGTGTGTATATATATATATTTATAAGCACGAACGCGCATATACAATCATATATATTATGTATGTACATAAATATGCGTACATATAAGCTTGATGTGTATGTATATATTTTATATATGTATAGGTAGATATGTGCAGTGTGCAGTGTATATATATATATAATGCGCTTGTGTGTGTATGCATTTAACAGCTGTGTGTGTATATATATCTATATATAAATATATATATATATGTATATATATATAGTGTGTGTGTGTGTGTCTAAAGTTATCCAACTTTAAATGTGCTTATAAAGGATATTTAACCCCCGTTATCAACATCTGCGAAACCTCTTTGCTTTTAGGAATCAATTTTATCATCATGATCACTAACAGCCCCAATACTTCTCTTGCTTCCACCACCATAACAACAACAAAATCTATCGAAACAACAACAGAAGGGAGGCCCAAATTGATACCAGAGCCACCATAACTATCACCCGAAATTATACCAGAAAATAGGATCCTTGTATCAGCATCCTTTAGAGGGCATCAAAACAACCATCTCTATCGTTATTGACAATGGATTTCAACGCACAATCTCATAAGCGCACCGACATTTACGCACATATGTATGTATGTATATGTATGTATGTATGTATGTATGTATGTATGTATGTATGTATGTATGTATGTATGTATGTATGTATGTATGTATGTATGTATGTATGTATGTATCTATCTATCTATCTATCTATCTATCTATCTATCTATCTATCTATCTATCTATCTATCTATCTATCTATCTATCTATCTATCTATCTATCTATCTATATATATATATATATATATATATATATATATATATATATATATATATATATATATAATCATTATCTTTTACGTGGGTTCGATATGATTCACCATTATAGCTCGAGTGTTTGTTTTGATCACACACACACACTGACACATTCGTTTTTGTTTTTCGAAATAGCTGTAAAATCCTTATGATATATATACATATACATACATATATATATATATATGTGTGTGTGTGTGTGTGTGTGTGTGTGTGATAGAGAAGTGATTGTAGTCAACTGCACACCACTTTGTTATCAGTGATGCATTATGCAAGCACGAGATGCACGACTAGCGTGCACAACATACAATAAATACTCAAATAAATACACAAACATGGACATAATAAAGCTGACTCTATTTAACATATGACGTTCCTGTCAACAAATAAATGGCCGATACGTTGTCAAGATAAATATTGAAAAGTCAGATGTGCAACGGATCAGAGAGAGAGCCGTGACACAAATGAAACAACACAAAGAAATAAATAAAATTTGATAGCCTTCCAATGTTGTCGTTCATGTTGTTAAACGTTGTGGTTGTTGTTGTTGTTGTTGTTGCTGTTTTTTTTGTTGTTGTTACTGCTGCAAAAGGTTTTATGGAAGAGAGAGAGAGAGAGAGAGAGAGTATGGGTGTGAGAGTGTAGGAAGGTGAGAGAAAGAATTTATGAAATATTGAGGTGTGAAAGATTTGATATATTTGCTAATCATTAAACCTCGCTAGAATGAACCAACTCCTACGCTGCTTTCCTTCATGCCTCTTTTCTTCTTTCTCACCATCTCTCTCCCTCTATCTCTCTCCCTCTCTCTCTCCCTCTCTTTCTTTCTGCGCACCTATCTATCTGTCTTTCCATCTCCCCATCTATCTCTGTTTATTTCCAATCCTACGTTCAGTCTCTTCCTTTCAATCTCTCAGCCTCTCTCCTATTTCACTCATAGCTTTTCTCTCTTTTACTATGTGGCTTTATATTTTTCTCCCTCTCCCTCTCCCTCCCACCCCCTCTCTCATTCTATGTTTACCATTCTTTCTAACAACATTCTCAGTTTTTCATTCATTTATTCAATTATTTTTTTATGCCTGTTTCATTCCCACCCCCCATCCTTTCTCTCTCTCTCTCTCTCTCTCCTTTCTTTCTTCCTTCATGGAACTATGCAATCTATACATACCAGTCATGATCTGTTGTCCATTCAATCTTCCATACTTCCTGTCCTAAATATTTTAACGCATTCTTCAAATATACAGAATCGTCATCGCCATCATCGCCGACAAATAATCATTGTTGTTGGTTTGTTAGTTTTATCGCATCACCAAAGAGCTTGGTCCTTGGATTCATTAGCCTCGCATATTTAATTTCATGAACGCCTACGTTAATTTCATGTGGACTTCAAGCGAGTATCTTCTACTTGTTTCAGTCGCTGGACTGCGGCCATGCTGGGATGCCGCCTTCAAATATTCTTGTGCAATGAATCGACCTCCAGTTATTATTATTTTTTACGCTTGCTACTTATTTCATCGATGTCTTAGGCCGAACCGCGAAATTGTGCGGACGTAAAGAAATAAACAATGGGTTTAAAGCGGTGGGAGGGATAAATGTAAACACAAAGGAACACACACACACACACACACACACACACACACACACACACACACATACATACATACATACACACACACACACACACCACATATATATATATATTATATATATATATATATATATATATAATATATATATATCAGTTTTCATCTCACAAATCCACACACAAGACTTGATCGGCTCGGAACTATAGTAGAAACACTTGCCCAAGAGCCCACGTATTTTCAATTTGTTTTTATTTCATATCCTTACCAATAATTATTTTTTCTTAGTTCTGACGTCTCTGTAGCATATGGACGATGGTGTTCATCTTATTAAACAGATAAATAAGTCAGAGAGAGAGAGAGAGTATAGTATTGTTTTGCTGACGGTTGGATACACTATGTCCTATTTCTGCTGTTGTGAAAAATCAAGTATACTCTATATTGAAATGTTTAAAGATCAATAAGAAATATCGTGCAAATCTGTAAAAATAATAATACGAGATGATATTTAGTTGCTCTACCCCAGATGAATGAAAGGTAAATTCCACTCTTTGCAAGCTTCGGACTTTTTCCACCAGACGTTAAAATTTTGACTAGATAAAGCATGGCCTGAATATTTAAGAAGTTCGTTTAAAAACCAGGAGGTCCCGAGCATGATCCCTCTGTGAATCGGCTTAAACATAGTAATTGAAATTATGCTGGCAAAATCTGTAATTGAAACCCGCTGGGTAGGTTGTTCTTGCAATTCAAAGGGTACAGCCTTGTCACACCAATTCTGTCTGAGGATTACATTAATAGCAAACATGTCTGGAATGCTCATTCGCTTATACGTTAATTTAAGAGCAGAAAATTTGGTTGAGTAACCAACTGACTCCTCATTGCTTAAACAGATTTAGAACCAACCGCAACATCTTTAAAAATGCTAGGTAGCTCAAACAAATAGCAATGTCTCTTGTTTATAGAAGGCATATGCTGTCTCTTTGTATTTGCGTGTATGTGCGCACGAGAAGGAAACAGACTGACAAATAGACAGTGTATAGGGGCGGGGTGATTTGTTCGAGGGAATGAACGAGGCACAATGACACAATCAAGACAAAGTTATTGTTGTTTTGACTCTGGACAGTTTTGATCGAACTGATTTGTGTCTAAAGATATTCTATTCCAATCAAACTGCAAACTGAAACACATTATCCAGAGTGCTCTAAAACATCAAGATTCCATTTTGGGAAAGAATTGGTCGCTATTTCTACCAAGTCAAATGACGTATTCAGTGTAAGCTCAGCAAATTACTTATTGCTGGCAAAAACACAGAATTTTCTTTTGCAGCCACCATGTACTACCAGTTGATCTACCAAATATTCTAACACGATTGGATAGTCCAATTTACATATCAAGCGCATTCCTCACAACTGGAACGTACATATTAATTGCTGACTAAGATACTCTGTTCAAACAATTGTGTTACACCACTAAACTTAGTAGGCATTTAAGCAGTGTGATACTGAATAGCTGATGGGTTTGCTGTGGTACTGATGAAAGAGCAATTACTCTTGAAATATGCATATACACATATTCCCTGTTTTTTCTACCTTCGATCGCATTATTTACATAAAAAGTATTCCTTCGTGAAACGTAACTTGCTGTGCTGACTTTGAATTCTAAGGGAAATATTTTGAGAGAAACTCCGAAATTCAGCAAAATACTATATCTCTTTGTCTAAAATATCTCACGGTATTCAATTTTACTGTTTTACGTTTTGAGTTCAAATCTGACTTGATTTAACATCTTTGGTTTTAGGTTGCTTTTTTTAAAAATTATTTTCCAGCCGTCTCTGAATCATTTGGATTAAATAACAGTCATTATATATTGCAGTCGTTTCATTCGACATTACTATTAGCATTAATATTAGTATTATCAATGCTGCTTAAACGGATGACTAGTAGGGTTTAGTTTCTCTAGGGCCACATTCTTTATAAAGCAAACAAAAAAGAAATGTGTTTGCTAATTCCTTTCAGGTCTTCATTTAACTGCAATTAAGCCTCACACGCTTTTTCTAAAATAAAAATTAAAATATATATAAAAATTTAAACAATTATTTTTCTTCCTAATTTATTTATGAGAAAGTCATTGCGAGTGAGAGGTGTCAAATGTCTCAACCCTTGAGACACATCCAAGTATTTAGCATAAAACCGTATAGGCCTTTGTTTTTTCCTTTTTTTGACTGAGTTTATTTCTGCACTATTTCTCCATAACTAACCAACTCGCATGCTATTCCATGTAGTGTCGTGCGTGTAATGTAAGTTTGTGTTACATCCAAACATATTGTAGTACTTGTACGTGCCTGTGAGTTTGTGTTTGAGTATGTGTGTGTGTATGTGTGAAAGAGAGAGGGAGTGGGAGGAAGAGTGTGTATTATTCCATTGTATGGGATTTTAACTAAAATGACATTTAAATGCCCCCATAAAATACGCATTTACACGTAAAAGAAAAAATAGATTACGTGGTGCTTGTTGTCCAAACGCTCGATACATGTCCCATAGGAATCCTGCAGATATCATGACACCCGTATAATTTGCTGAGGTCTTTCCAAATAATAACAATAATAATAATAATAATAACAATGCTTAAAAATAAATAATTAAATAACTAAAACAAAGATATATATATATATATATGTGTGTGTGTGTATATATATATATATATATATTATATATATATATATATATAATATATATATATGTATGTATGTATGTATATGTAGAAATTGGCGTTTGTCCTCTTGTCTCTTCTCCCGCTGTTCTGGGGGAAGTTGGTGGTTTGGTGGTCGCGTTTGTTAATACCGGTACTGCAATAAGAGCTGTGATAGTTGTTGTGATTATTGCTAGAGTTTTAAATGTGATGATGGTGATGTTTGTTGTTGGTTGTTGTAATGGTGGTTTGTGTTACCAGAAATGTTCAATGCTGTCAATGTAGCTTTTATTGTTGTTGTTGTTGGCATGTTGTCATGTTGGCAGTTGCAATAAATGGTAAGTGGAGAAGGTAGTGGTTGTGATGGTGTTGTTGGTGGTGGTGGTGGTGGGGAGCTCTGCTCTAGATGAGGTGTTGAGTTTGTGGCTGGTGTTCTAGTTTATGGTGGTGAAGGTATAGGTGGTGGTAGTGGTGGTGGCTGTGGTGGTGGTGCTGGTGGTGCTGGTGGTGGTGACGGTGGAGGTTGTGACGACAATAGTCATGGTGATTTTTTTTTCGATGGCGATAGGTTATGATGGCGGGGGTGGAAGAATGCTCATAGTGATGTCCGTGGTAATGATGTAAGTGTCGATGGTGACGGTGGTGGTGGTGGTGGTGCTGCAGCTGGCAACGCTGTCAACGGTGTTTGCATTGATGATGATTGTGATGACACTGATACTGGTGATGATGGAGTTGTGATGTAGTTGGTGTTGATGGTGGGGGTGGAGATAGTAGTAATAATGTCTTTATTATGGCATTGAGTACCAAGACAAACGGTGGTGTTATGCGATTGCTGAACTATCGTGATGGTGTGAAGTTAGTGTGGTGGCGATGAGGTACCGGTGGTTTTGACGGTATTATTATTATCATCATCATCATCATCATCATCTCATCATCATCATCATCATCTCATCATCATCATCATCATTATTATTGTTGTGGAGGTGCGTGGCTTAATGGTTAGGGTGTCAGCATCATGATCGTAAGATTGTGGTTTCGATTCTTGGACCGGGCGACACGTTATGTTCTTGAGCAAAACACTTCATTTCACGTTGGTCCAGTCCACTCAGCCAGCAAAAATGAGTAAATGCTGCGATGGACTGGTGTCCCGTCCAGCTGGGGTACACATACGCCATTGAAACCGGGAAACTGGGCCCATGAGCCTAGCTAGGCTTTAAAAAGGGCGCATTTATTATTATTATCCAGCGTGTTAAAGATTCTGCCAGATCGACACCTGAAGGAACTGTGACTATATCGATCAACACTGTTTAATCTACGATTGATATAATCGATTGTTGTCTTTCTCCTAACTGAGTCCTTGTGCCTGTGCAAGAAAATGATATTAACTGTATGCATTAGAAGTGCAATGTCTTAATACTTTTGGAAGTAAAAATGCCAAACTAATGATTCTATACTTCTATCTACAGTTTAACTTCATTATTTCGGAAGTTAACCTTATAAAATTACTGCAGGTACAGTTCATGCATTTACAACAGTATTCCTTGTTTCTACACTCTCTTTTCGCTTTCTGCATTTTTATAATTACCGGTTTCCAACGTTGTATCGTTAGCAAATCTTCATTAGTATTAAAACAATTGTAAAATTGCCATCAGGTTGCAAGCATTACCCTTTGCAGTCAGTAAGCCATTTTGAGATAATAGTAGTTGAACTGAAGTGGTGGTAGTGGTGGTAGTGATGGCGTTGTTGGAAAGAGATATGACTGAAGTTGGGGGTTTCTCGTTAATTAATTAGGCTACATCGGTCTTGGAGTACTTCTCACCACCAATTCCCCCCCCACTTCTCGCTAACCGAACTAACTAATTAGTGATAGGGAAATGTATTGATACAAGGAATTCTGCCAAGGGCTGAGATTGAACCTAGTGTCCTTTTGTTCAGGAAAACAGAGTCCCACACTTTCACTACCCTTAATTGCGAAGATGTTCCACAACCCTCAACGAGAGGTGAAAGTAAGGTTTTAGGCCAAATTTTACGTGCCGGGGAAACTGAAAGAAATTGAAAAACGACACAAAATAAAATGCGAAGATAACTAACATACTCCAACCCATTCTTCTTCTTCTTCTTCTCTTTCTTCTTCTTCTTCTTCTTCTTCTTCTTCTTCTTCTTCTTCTTCTTCTTCTTCTTCTTCTTCTTCTTCTTCTTCTTCTCCTTCTCCTTCTTCTTCTTCTTCTTCTTCTTCTTCTTCTTCTCCTTTCTTCTTCTTCTTCTTCTTCTACTCCTCCTCCTCCTCCTCACTTCCTCCCTCTTGTACTTTCTTATTCATCCCTTTCTCCCTTTCATACCAACAAACACTGATGCTTTCTTTTTCAGTCAGTTTCTACTCCATCGCAACTTCATTCATTCTTTGAGTCTTTATTTTCATTCCTTCACATCTCTTCCCTCAGTCTTTCATCGTCTTTCTACACTACACACTCATACTCTCTCTCTCTTTCTTTCTCTCTCTTTCGCTCTCCTCTCTCTCTCTTTCTCTCTCTCTCTCTCATTCTTTCAACTTTTTCCTCGTCTACCCAAACCTTCTCCACTCCCATTCTGTCGTATCTTCCTTTCTCTTTGTCATTCTCTTTCTCCTCATACACAGATGCTGACACATACTACCTGTTTTTCTACCTTCACCCACCCCACCCTCTCTCTCTCTATCTCTCTCTCTCTCCCTCTCCCTATCTCTCTCTCTCTCTCTCTCTGATCACTTTATGTACACAGATTCACTCTCTCTCTTTCTCTCAGGCAAACCATTTACTCAAGCACACTCTCCCTCCCCACTTCCCATCCTATTACGTTCACATTCTCACACCTACACACTTCACCTTTCATTTTGTGACCCCACTCTTCCTCCTCTCTCTCTCTCTCTCACCCTCTCTCTCTCTCTCTCTCTCTAACGTTCCCGTATTTACATTTCTTCTGTGCATCTCTATATGTCTCCTTCTCAACATCTGAACCCCTTTTCTTACTCCTTTTCCTCTGCCCTCTCTCCAATGATCAATCCATTAAATCATTATTGAGTGCCATAAATGGCCGAGTGGATATTTTGCCACAAGGTCCAATCCCACACAACGTAATTCTTGCCTAATCTTACAACACCATTCTGTTATGCTGTTGGTCAAGACACTTAACACTCCTTACCCTCCAGCATCTTACCTAATTAACAATTCATTCTCATTACTGTTTTTGTTAATATTATTGTTTTCCTTCCTTTTGTTTTTGGTTATTCTATTCCTCTTATTCATACTATAGTTACCCATGAAGCGCGAGTTCGTATCCCGATCCCATATCGGTTATTTTACTGCCTTGGCTGACAAAAGTTTACTACTACTACTACTACTACGACTACTACTACTACTACTACTACTACTACTACTACTACTGCTGCTGCTGCTACTTATTACTGCTTCCGCCGCTGCTGTTCTCTGTTACATTCAGTTTTAAATCGATAGCAGCAAGAACTATCATCTTCATCAGGTTTATCAAAATTTCCCTCGGTTTCGCTCCATTGCCAAAGTTATCAATAACGATAACAATAATACTTTCTACAACAGGCACAAAACCTGAAATATGTGAGCAGGGGGAGGAGTTGGTTACATTGAATCCAATACGCAACTCGTACTTATTTTATCGACCCTGAAAGGAGGAAAGGCAAAGTTAACCTCGGCGGAATATGAACTCAGAACGTGAAGACGGACGAAATATCGCAAAACATTTCGCCCCGCGTGCTAATGATTCTGCCAGCTCGCTGCCTTAATAATAATAATAATAATAATAATAATAATAATAATAATAATAATGGTTTCTTATTTGAGCAGAAGGCCAGCAATTTGAGGGGATGCGATCAGTTGATAGAATAGATCCTTGTACTTGATCGGTACTTTCTTTTACCAACGTCGGAAAGATGACGACCAAAAGTGACATAGGCAGTATTTGAACTCAGAACGTTAAGTGATGGAATAATAATAATAATAATAATAATATAATAATAATAATAATAATGGTTTCTTATTTGAGCAGAAGGCCAGCAATTGAGGGATGCGATCAGTTGATAGAATAGATCCTTGTACTTGATCGGTACTTTCTTTTACCAACGTCGGAAAGATGACGACCAAAAGGACATAGGCAGTATTTGAACTCAGAACGTCAAGTGATGGAATAATAATAATAATAATAATAATAATAATAATAATAATTATCATTATTATTATTATTACACCGGGCAAAATGCTTAGCGGTGTTTCGTCCGTCTTTACGTTCTGAGTTCAAGTTCCACCGAGGTCGACTTTGCCTTTCATCCTTTTGGGGTCAATAAATTATGTACCAGTAAAACACTGGGTCGCTGTAATAGACTAGCCCCCTCCCCCAAATTTCAGGCCTTGTACCTATAGTAGAAAGGATTATTATTATTATTATTGCTTTTATGTACAAGGTCATAATGTCTAACATTTATGGAATGTCTACAGTTGATAAAATCGACCCCAATACGAGTGTATAAATGTGAGGGGGGGAGTTTATCAAGGATATTATGACTTAAGAGGAATGGAATTGGACTTATTTCGCGCACTTGCTTTCCCTAAATTCATTAGTGACCAATAACATTGTTTCTTCCTTTTTAACACAAGACAAAGCAAACCTAAAATGATTATTAAATATAGGCACAAGGCCAAACATTTTATGGTCTTTGGGTTTAGAGGACTCATTCGATTCCAGTATTTGAGAGGTTCTTTGTATAACCACTCTCGGATAAACTAGAAAAATTAAAAGTAATGTCGATCTCGACGAGTTTTGAACTCAGAGCTTTAAACGCTCTAGCATAATACCACAAAACATATTTATTTAATCCGTCTCCTTACCGACCCTGTTAAGCTACCATCTTTATGTGAAAGTAAACTCAAATAAATTACATTTGAATCCAGACGCGTATGAGGGCAAGGGTGGTTAAATCACATTGCTTTGTTTATTTCCGTTGTTTTCTTTCAAAGCTCCATCAAATTTGTCGCTATATCCTTTGACAAGGAACAAAACCAAATATTTGTAATCGATTAAATATAATTGTCCATTAAGTCATTTGCTGCTAAAATTACTGGTATGTGTTTTATTATCAAACTCTAGACTAGATGAGAGAGTGAATGATGAAAACCAAACAAAAACAGACCTAATATTTTCCTATACGGTATTTGAATATGAAACCGTCTATAAAAATAGATAAATATCTAAATAAAATAACTAAAAAAAGCAAGACATGAAAAAGACAATAATGACAGCAACTGATATAGGCGCTCAGATGTGACCCAGACAACTTAATGTACACAAATTATGGAGCATATCAAGTATCAAAGACATCAGATTATAAACATAGGTTAAATATTTATTCATCGCGCGATCTAGTGAAATTCATGGAGTCAATTACGTATATGTTTTTTACATTATTGTTCGTATCCATCAATGGGTGTGTTATGAATTGTGTTCATGAAGAATCAGTGTTGTTCAGGCGTTCATGCCTTTCCTTAAAGTTATTCACAATATAAAAGGCGGAAGATAATAAACATAGTTCAAATGTTTATCAGAAGCTGTTGTGGTATATTCATTCAAAGGATGAGAGAATCGGCTAATAGTGGTGGGATTTCTGGTTACTTTGTGGTTGATTTTTTTATCTGCTAAATGCCAAATAATACAAACAATTACAGCAGGACTTACAATAAGGGTCGTAGTTTCTGTTTTCTAACAGCTTATCTTCCTTACCATCAACTCTACGACACAGGGGAAAGACAACAAAGAACAATGCTTTACAGCACATACAAGACAAAGCAACATATTACACAATACTACATAACACAAACCAAAACAATAGCACCTAATTCAAATACTATAGCATGATACAAAACAAAACAACATAATAGAACGGACCTCACCACAGCGCAATACATTGCAATAGAACATTTTATAACAGAGCACTATTTAACATAAGAAAACCGAACGCCACAATCTAACACAGGGAAATACAACGCAAAACAACATAGCACAACATAACAGAACAGAATGCAATAGAACAGAAGGCATTCAACACCACACAACACAATACACAACAACAACACACACAGAAAATACGCAATGCGGCACAAAACAACACAACAAAATAGCACATAACACCACACAACACAACAGAAATCTATTCCGCATAACACAATAGTACAACATAATCCAACATCTGAAAACACATTGCCCCACAACACAATAACCATGCACCTCAATAAAACACCGTAACACACAACGTAAAGCAAAGACCTAACACAACACCACACTTACAACAGAACTCTAATCAACGCAATCAACATAACATCGTACTACAAAGGACAACACAGCACCACATACCACACAAACAGCTCAGAAAAACAAAAAAAAAGACCTCGATGAAGTAAACACTCTAATAATTATTGACGGCTTTTCAGGTTTCACTACTTTATGTAATTCCATCATTCCATAAAGATGTTTACAATAGCACCATCAGTAATATTCCTGGTGGTGGTGGTAGTAGTAGTAGTAGTATAGTAGTAGTAGTAGTAGTAGTAGTAGTAGTAGTAGTAGTAGTAGCAACAGCAGCAGGAGCAGCAATATAGGCAGGAAGCCAGAGAAAAAAAAAAGCAAAATGACTAACTTTATTTATTCGGTAGCAAATTTTCTCGCAGATTTCAAAACCCAGAAACGATAAAGAAATAAAAGTTTCTTTTTATTATATATATATATTTTTTTTTTTATTTTGGGGTGCAGGTGGAGTCATTATTATATCATCATTATAATTGTTATCGTTGTGGTTGCGCTTCTTGTCGCAATAATAATAATAATAATAATAATATAATAATAATATGATATTATTATTATTATTATTATATAATTGCTGGAAAAAATACTGCCTTCTTTGTTCATCTCTGATTTGATTCCAATCCAATTTTCTCAACGTACAATTTTTCTTCACTCTCTCAAATTTTGTTTCTTTCTTACATTGCTTTCTATATATAATTCTTTCATTCTCCGTCTCCTCATCCTCCCCCTCTCTCTTTCTCTCACACACTCTCTCTCACTCTCTCTCTCTCCCTATCTGTCTATCTTTCTCTCCCCTTCTCTATCCATGTGATTTTTCCCCTCTTATTTTAGAATATTTTTCTATCAATTCCATATCGTTCCGTCTCTATTCGTTCTACCACTCCTTCTTTCTCTGATTTTGCCATACATATTATTATATTTTAAAATTATTCTATCTTCCCGCCGAACGTTTAAATATCCCTCATCTTTTATTTTCTCTCCTTTTATCTTTCACTCTGAACTCGAATGCGTACGTGTATATATATATATATATATATATATATATATATATATATATGTATATATGATTGATATATTTGTGTGTTTGTATTTGTGCATTTTTCCTCTCTCTTTCTCTACATACATACACATACATAGACACACACGCACACAGTAAGAGAGATCCATCGTTATATAACTTACTAGTTATCCATCTATCAATCGTCTTGCCTAGTGATTGATCTCTTTCTCTTCTCAATATAACACACATACACACACACACACACACACTCGCATATATATATACATACACACACCATCAATCTATCTATAACTTTAAATTACTTTAATTCTTTTATCAATTTCCACACATTCGTATACACATGCACACTCTACACAAGTTCTCTTTCTCTCCCTCACCTCTGCTCTCTTTAACAGAGCACATTGCTTTGTTTTTCATATAATTTACTTTCTGTTTAAATCCTGCGGTTCGAGCAACCTTTTGAAATTGCAATAATTTTATACTCACTCACCCTCTCTTTCTTGCCCTACCCTCTCATATTCTATGTCTTTCTCTCTAACACACGTTTTATTTTTCCTCTATCTCCCCACCTTCCCGTCAATTCAATTCAAACTGACGTCACTCTTTCTTCTCTTTCTCTCTCATACTTTCTTTTATTCATCTTTGTTTGTCTCTCTTTACTTCATTAAAACTCTCTCTCTTTCTCCTCCTCCTCCCTCTACTCACACCCTCATTTGTATTTTTCTTTCTTAAGCATGCTTTGACCTAATGTTTTCGGTTGCCTCGGAGGGAAGAATTCACGCCTGAAGGCATATTTTGGAAATTCAATTCTTCCTACTTCAACCAACAAAGACGTTACACAACACACACACACACACACACACACACACACACACACACACAATTACACCAGTAACGTACAACATCACTAAATTAGTCGTTCATACGTACATACATGCAATCACATTGTCACAGACACATAGAGGCATTTGTACAATTACATACGAACGCATACACACTCACACATACAGTTCTGAATACATATAAATACATAGAGCGACATCTGCATATCTGTATACGTATCTGCATATAAACAAACATGTATGATCGTACACACATGTATACATAGGAAAAATCGAAAGCATTCTTATACATATACTCTAATACACGCAGCATAAACATGGAATCACACAAATGCACACGTTAAGTACATGCATAGACAAACATATACACACAATTTAGATTCTATTACCACTAGAAACAGATATTTCGAGGATTTTTTAGTATGTTTTTGTTTTGCAGAAAAAAATTAAATAGTACACTTAAATATCGAAGCAAAAAAAACTGGGAACGAAATAAAGAATTTCTATAATAAATTTGATAAAAATACTAAAAATGAAGATAAACAAGGGTGTCAGCAAATTTCGTTTTCTAACAAAGGCACGTTCTCTCTAGTGTTGTTGTCCCTTTGTAGACCTCTATACTAAATTTTTTGTTCGTGTGTACGTGTGTGTTCGTGTATATATATATATATGTATGTATATGTATATACACTTTTACTTTTCATTATACAAACGCCAGCAATTGCAAGTTCGAACAAAATAAGGAAAAAATACATTTAAATTAAGAAAGTGAATAAAAAAAGCCAAGACTAAAATAAGATATATATATATATCGAGAGAGAGAGAGAGAGAGAGAGAGAGTTAGGTTAGAATTAAAGGGAACCCAATGAAATTTATAATAATAATACTAATAATAATAATAATAATAATAATAATAACAATAACAATAATAATAATAATAATAATAACAATAATAATAATAATAATGACGTTGATGAAGTAAATGGTATGAATAATAAATATTTAAATAATAATGGAAAAATAGTGACGTCAGATTTTCTTGTATTTGTAAAATAAATTCTTGTAATTCCAATTGAAGTTCTTTAGAATAGCGAGTTTCTTCAATTCTGCCTTCGTTACGGTTTTCACAGTTTGTAACTATAAGCTGTTAGAGGAGAAGGATCGAGAAAAATAAATAAATAAATAATTGCATTATATATAATCAGCTGAAATTGCGACGATAATCTGGTGCTTGACTGAGGATACAGGGCTTCGAATGAGCCGTCCTTGTTTTATTGTATCGTCTATTGGGATGTTTTGTCGTCTCTTTTTGTATCACCTAGCTGTCCGAATGTTTTGCGTTCTTGTTCCATTTATATATATATATGTGTATAATATATATATATATATTCTATCTGTTTATTTTCTCGTGTTCTTTTCTGCTGAAGAGCGTACGCTCGAAAAGTAAAAGGCTTTCTCACCTTCCTGAGCGTTAAACTAATACACCTGTTTGCTGTTTATACACGTGTCTTTGTCTTTTGTTGTTTTGTAAATTACAACTATATATATATATTATGTGTGATAATAATGACAGTCCTTTCTCCTCCAGCACAAAGCATCAAACTTGAGGGGAGGAGATTTGTCGATTACATCGACCCCGTTGTTTTACTGATATATAATTTATTTATCCCGAAAAGATGAAAAGAAATTTGAAAGAAATTTAAACTCAGAACGTAAGGACGGGTGAAATACCGCTAAGCATTTTCCCAGCGTGCTAACGATTCCACGCCGGCTCGCCGCCTTAATAATGATAATAATGATAATAATGATAATAATAATAATAATAATAATAATAATAATAATACCACCACCATCATCAGCAAGACTAATGATATAATTACCGCCACCACCATTGTTAATACTATATCATCACTAATACTACTACTTCTGCTGCTACTGCTACTGCTTCAGCTGCTGCTGCTACTACTACAGCAGGTCCTAATAATATCATCATCACCGTCGGTACAACAAAGATCAGAATTACAGACACTACAAGGACCTCTCCCACTCCTACCACGGACCACCAATGTAGTAAGAACCACCACCCCCTATCCCCACCGCCAAAGGCAATGTCACTATCACAGAATCTACCACCACCAACACCACAACTACCACCATTACAACTACTATGGACCACCAACAGAGAGAAAGGTTATCTACTAGACATTGTTTTTCCAAGTAAGCCAACGACTGAATCCTTGTGTGGTAGTCGCTAGTCATGCTAGAAATAGTAGCCAAATATTATTTCCCTCAATCTACATCTTACTATCATAGAAAATAATTAATTGCGATAGAGCTAGTAGTAATACCAAAAAGGAATTTTGATATCCAACTTAACGTGGAGTTTGTGTTTAGAACACAGAATAATGTGTTATTTGCGTTGGGTTCCATGTTCTGATGCAACCTCTACGTTACTTTGGCGATCAAAATTACCATTCAATATCTTAGAAATGGGGATATTCAACAATGCAGCGATGGGTTATTTTCATATTTTCCTTTCTACTAAAAGCATTTTGGGGGAGGGGTTAAGTTGATTACATCGAACCCGGTGTTTTACCGGCACTTAATTTATCGACCCCGAAAGGATGAAAGGTAAAGTCGACCTCGGCGGAATTTTAATTCAGAACGTAACGGCAGATGAAATACCGCTATGCATTTTGCTAACGATTCTGCCAGTTCACCGCCGTTTCATATATTCTTTTCTACTCTGGGCACAAGGCCCAAAATTTGGGGGTGGGGTATAGTCGATTAGATCGACCCCAGTACGCAACTGGTAATTAATTTATCGATCTCGAAAGGATGAAAGGCAAAGTCGACCCCGGCGGCATTTGAACTCAGAACGTAAAAGACAGACGAAATACCTATTTCTTTACTACCCACAAGGGGCTAAACACAGAGAGGACAAACAAGGACAAACGGATTAAGTCGATTATCATGAAACACATAATAATCCTCTTCCTTCTCCTCTAATTCATCATCATAATCACCACCATCAGCACCGCCACCACCGACACCATCGTCTCCTCCATCACCGCCACGACCACAATCGGCCCACCACCACTGCCACCACCACCACCACCATTAGCCTCGCCACCACCGTCAACCACTGCAACCACCATCAGCTCCGCCAACACTGTCACCACCGCCATCAGCCCCTCCACTACCGACATGACCACAATCAGCTCCATCCACCACCACCATCATCCCCACCACCACCATCAGACCCTCCACCACCGCCACGACCACCATCAGCTCTGCCACCACCGCCACACCCACAATCAGCACCGCCACCACCACCATCAGCCCCGCCATCACCAACATCACCACCGACACCACCACCACCATCAGCCCCTCCACTACTGCCAAGACCACCATCAGCTCCACCACTACCGGCACCACCACAATCAGCTTCGCCACCACTACAACCACCATCATCATCATCACACTCTTTTATCATCTTCATCACCATTGCTATATTCCTTAAACTCATCATCATCGTCAGCGCCATCTATAGAGATATATCATCGCCATTATAACATCCTTCTTGTTGTAAGCATAAACATCCTCCATCAATACCGTCGAGCTTTTCTTCAGCGACGAGCAACACAAACGCAACGACAACAGCAACCACGTCAATATCACCAACAACAACAACAGCTCGACCATCTCGGAAAAACTGAGGGTACGAATATTGATTCGTGATGTTGCTTTTTATAAAAAGAAAATTCGTTGCACCATTAAAAAAACCATCAAAAATAACAGCAACGATGAGAATATTACTAATAATTAGGGATTCTATAATAATGAAACAAAATAGTAATAATAATAATAATATAATGATGATGATGATGATGATGGTACTAGTAATAATAATAATAATAATGATAATAACAACAACAACAATAATAATAATGATGATGATGATGGTAGTAGTAGTAGTAATATTAATAATAACAACAATAATAATAATAACAGTAATAATAATAATAATAATAATAATAATAATAACAATAATGATAATAATAATAATAATAATAATAATGATAATGATGGTAATAATGATAATAATAGTAATAATAATAATAACAATAATAATGATGATGATGATGATGAAGAAGAAGATAATTATTATTATTACTAATAATTAGAAATTATATTGGTAGAATAATGGTGATGATGATGATGATGGTACTTTGTTGGTGTTGTTTTCCTAAAAAGGGGAAGAGATATGACGAAATATATGAAGAAAGACAAAAAAATAAAAGAAAACCAAATCCCAAAAAGCAAAATAAACAATAACATGGAAAGGTCAAATAAGTGTAAAACCAGATTATGACATTGTGAATGTTATCAAGAACAGGAACTGACGTCATCTTTGTGTGTGCGCGCGTGTATGTGTGTGTGTTCTGTGTGGTGTTGAACCTGTATTAAGTCTGTCGGAAACATGCATGCATTAGAATAAATGTATGTGGCTAGAAGTGTACGTATGTGAGTGTATATATATATATATATATAGACGTGTATGTATGTGTTGTGTGTGTGCATATGCTGTATCGTGTGAGTTCGTATGAGTACATATGCCGAGCTGTATGCTTGTACGTTTACATGATTTCTCATATGAGTTAGTGGTTGCGATTCATTAAGCATGTTGTGTATGCAAGTGTCTGTATAAATGTTTATGTCTTTGCATGTATATACAACTGTAACTTGGGTATTGTAATAGCATTTGCCCTGTATGTAAGTGTGTGATTGCTATCCCGTACGTATCTGTACGTGTTTATAGAAGCGTGGGGCTAAAACGTATATAGATAAGAATACCGTCTAGCAGGAGTAAAAATACACATATACACACACATATTCGATGAATACACTCTTACACACGTGTTTGTGTGGTGTGTGTTGTATATATATACTCTCTCTCTCTCTTTTACTCTTTTACTTGTTTCAGTCATTTGACTGCGGCCATGCTGGAGCACCGCTTTTTAGTCGAGCAAATCGAACCCAGGACTTATGCTTTGTAAGCCTAGCACCTATTCTATCGGTCTCCTTTGTCGAACCGCTAGGGAACGGGGATGTAAGTAAATACACCAGCATCGGTTGTTAAGCGATGTTTGGGGGACAAACACAGACACAAACACACACATACACACACATACACACACATATCATATATACGACAGGATTCTTTCTGTTTCCGTCTACCAAATCGACTCACAAAGCTTTGTTCGGCCCGAGGCTATAGTAGAAGACACTTACCCAAGTAGAAGTCACGCATTGTGACTGAACCCGGAACCATGTGGCTGGCAAGCAAGCTACTTACCACACAGTCACTCCAGGTAGACATTCCGATATTTTATTCATATTTTATTTGGCTACGGATGAAATATAAATGGAATGAAAAATGGTTGTATTGTGGTGATTCGTTATGGAATCTCGTATGTATTTCTCAAAATTAAGGCTTTAGAATCTTACGAAGGGAGATAACTGCAGGATGAGGGGTACGTCAAGAAGAAAAGGAAATTGTTCAAAGTATGTAAGGTAAATTGTAACAGAGAGAGTATAAGCCGAAACTGTGATGAACTTTGGCCGCCTGAGCATATATTTGTGCTTGTTTGCATACTACCTTCTTTTCCGTATTGCTTCGTCTTCCTGAGTCCCCTTTTCCATGATATGAGTGTGTTGAATGAGCACATTATGTACATATACAGATATGTAGCAACATATGTATACATTTTATTGTGTCGTAGCGTTACACAGGAACTTAGATATTACAGCATACGTTATCGTATTATCTCGTGTTTGAACCTACGTGTTCATTTGAAGTGAAGATTCAGGCAAGGGAGGTCACATTAACATCTTTGTATGACCAGCAATAATAACTCCTGTATCAGAAATATCAAGAAATTAATATCAATAATGAGATAAATCGTGCCAATGAGAGATACTGTATGCGTTTTGCTCTCTACTACAATTATTCGTCAAATCGTACCCTACTATCTTAAATAAGTAACACTAATTGGCCCAGCCTTGCAAAGACAAAATATGTCCAAAAACGAATTGGCAGTTATGTATAATTGGACAGCATGCCAAACTTGGATAAGGTAGTTAAGTGGAGGTCGTGTGTGTACTAAAATCTACATATGATAAAGACCAAGCTAAGGTTATCTAGGACACACCTGTCCAAACATGCAACGAGATCAAGTTGATCATGGAATGTAATGAGAACCTATGTTCTCTGACACACAACTTGAGAATTTCTGACTATAATGTCGGACAAAATGTATGTAAGTCTCAGCAAAAATACAAAACCCTTGAAATGATATTAAATAGGATGTCGGGTATGAAAAGGAAAAAATAAATGCTTAAAGTAATTGGGTGAGTACTAAGTATAAATACAAACATTAAGAATAACACAGAAACCATACCAATTCGACGTTGTCCTCAGCCAAAAATGAAAAAGAAGTCTTATATGGCACAACCCACATCCTGTGCTAAACACTATCAATTCAATAGTCTTATACGCAATACATTGTGGACAACACAATACATTATCGCCACACGTTCATAATACACGACCAGCGTAGCACACACTGTGCACAATTATCGCCCAATAAAAACAAAGTCACATATCGTAGACTACGTTTTCTGTCTACATCAACAATAAAGTAACGCCAGGAACGACAAGAATTACACTGTGTGTGTGTGTGTGTGTTTGTTTGTTTCTCATAGTAATGGTAGCTAGTCGTTGTGGGTCTCCGTCGTTTCACGAAGAGAGCTCGGTGCTTTGGCCAACAGAACAATCGGCTCCTGAATACACGTGTTGAGATTTCCTTTCACAAATGTACACTTAACGCGAGACTCCGACAGAATCATAACAGCTCTAAACAGCTTACGCCTACCCAAGTTCGCTCACAATGTACCAATCAGCCCGAGGCTATTGGAAACACACACACACATGCACAGAAACACACAAACATACATACTTATGTATATATATATATATATATATATATAGCATAGCATAGCAGCTGTAATATACAGATAGTATATTAAAGACAATACTGTAAACCCCTCAGTAACGCAGCTGTGTACTTTATTGAATTTCGCATGAGGTTGTTGAAAACGTAATAGCAATACAACTGGCAGAAACTTCGGAGCGTCGAAAAAAATACTTTGCATTCTTTGTTGTGGAGCTTTGGGGTCAAATCTCACCATGGTCGACTTTTAGCTTTGCAGAGTAAATAATACATAAAATACTAGCTAAATACTGGGGTCGATTCATCGCCTTTTCCCCATCACAAATTTTGAGTTTTTACGCTTTTGACAGAAACATTACTTGAGTTATTCTTTTCGGCTTTAGGCACAAGGCTCGACATTTTTGGAGAGGGAGTCAATCGATTAGATTGACCAAAGTGCGTAACTGGTACTTAATTTATCAAACCCGAAAGGATGAAAGGCGAAGTCGACATCAGCGGAATTTGAACTCAGACCGTAAAGACGGACGAAATACCTATTTCTTAACTACCCACTAGGGGCTAGACTCAGAGGAGACAAACAAGGACAGATAGACGGATTAAGTCTATTATATCGACCCCAGTGCGTAACTGGTACTTAATTTATCGACCCCGAAAGGATGAAAGGCAAAGTCGACCTCGGCGGAATATGAACTCACAACGTAACAGCGGACGAAATATGACTGTGACTAAAGACTTAACACTTAGACTAACGAAAAACGAAGGAAATACAATGACAAAAAATATATACATAATTAGAAGAAGAAACAAAAAGCATTTATAAGACCAACAAAAAGGAAAAGATCGCCACTACCACAAACACCGCCATTATCATCGCTACCGCCAATAGCTTGCGACAGCGACTTCTTTGCACAACAACAGCAACTATTGACAGCGGCATGGAGAAGCTTAAACTTAACATGGCTTCAACTGGATATATTTATGGCCAGGGGCTATAGTGTGGCCTAATTAGGGAAAGACAGATTGAATAAGGAAACAGTTAAGATGCTGTGAACGCTCGGTGACGCGGATTATAGTGGTGAGGTCGGTGGTGGTGGTCGTGGTGGTCTTATAAGAACTGAGGCGGTGGGGACTGCAGTGGTAAAAATTGATGGTAGAGGTGAAAATGGAGATGGTTGTTGTTGCGGTAGTTATTGTTGTTGTGATTGTGTTGGGGGGGGGGGGAGACATGGCGATTGAGTCGGTGGGGTGGCGGAGGGGCTTTGTCAACGATGCAGTTGTGGTGGTGGTGTGTGGTGGTGTGTGGTGGTGTGTGGTGATTGTGGTGGAGTGCCATTGGTGACTGGCTGTCAATGGCCTCCAGAGAAAGACATCGAACAAGTAAAAGGGTTTATAACTAAAGATGTTGCGAATGCATTCGTGGAAGGTGGTAGAGTCACCAAAAGGAACGGCAGGACATGGTGCTCTCGATGATAGCGGCGGCGGCGGCGGTGGTGGTGGTGGTAGTGGTGGTGGTGTTGCTGTTGGTGGTGTTGCTGTTGGTGGTGTTGGTGGTGGTGGTGTTGGTGGTGGTGGTGATGGTGGTGGTGGTGCTGATGGTGGTGTTGGTGGTGGTGGTGGTGGTGATGGTTGTGGTGGTGGGGGTGGGGGGTGGGGGTGGCTTTGGTACAATGTCTTGGTGCCTGTGAGGACCACTAGGGTGGGCTGAGAGTAACAGAATAGCAGTAAGTAACAGTAGGTAGGTCGGGGCTATATAAGAGGATAACAATGGTTACAGCGGTGTTATAGTGTTGATGGTGTTGATGGTGGTGGTGGTGGTGGTAGCAGCAGCGGCAGTAGCTGTGGTAGTAGTAGTCTGCGTGTGTCCTGTGGACTTGGTGCTAATAAGTTGGTGCCTTTAAGGACCACCACTAAAGTTTGGGCTGACAGCATAGAGATAACGGTAAAGGAGAATGAAAACGGGGTAGGGGGAGAAGTGGAGGATGGTGGTAGTGTTAGGGGTGAGGGTGTTTTTACTGTAGATAGTGATGGTGGTGGCGGGTGGGAGGGTAGTTTGGTGGTGCGTGGATGTGGGTCGGTGATGGGTGGCGGTGCTTAGTAGATAGTCATTGAGGTGATAGTTGTACTGACAGAGAATTGAATTTATTGTCAAATATTTTCGTGTTGGTCACGTGGTTCTTATTGGTGGCGCTGCCGCTGTTTGTCACTATCGACGCGGTCGATGATAACGATGTTGTTGTTAGCGGGGATGCTGGTTGTGGTATGAGGAGTAATTGTGTACAGAGGTGGGGGTTGTAGTAGCAGTATTGAGAGGAGCTTATACCTAAGGTTTCGTGTTGATGCAGACGATGACTACAACGATGAAGGTGTTGGTGGTGGTGGTGGTGGTGGTGGTGGTGGTCATGGTGAGAAGGATTTTAATGGTGGTAAAAGAGATTGTATTTGCACGATGGTGACGGTCGTAGCAGTGTTTTGAGTAGGGATTGTTTTTAAGGTTTCCTGTTGATAAAGAAGCTGATGATGATAGATCGGTAGATAGATAGACAGAGAGCGAGAGAGAGAGAGAGAGAGAGAGATAAAGAAAGAGAGAGAGAGAGAGAGAGAGAAAATAGAGATAGATAGATAGACAGATATATATATATACATAGGAAAATAGATAGATAGAAGTAATGCAGGAGAGGTAATCTATTGTGTTTTTACTTTTAATACTAGACACACACACACACACACACACACACACACACACACACACACATACACACACACACGCACGCGCGCGCACACTTAAGACGACTGTTTGTGTTGAGAAAGAGCAGATTCCCTGTAGAGCATGCAGAACAGAACCGCCTTTACATACACTTTGTACGTATGTATATATATATATATATATATATATATATCATCTCACTTCCACCACCATACATACCACAACCACCTACCACCACCACCACCACCACACCACCGACGCTGACTGCCAAACTCTTCATGAGATATAACCGCAAGAACCACTTCTGTATTCTTAAACGACAACACTAACCCATAATTACATCCTCTTTCACGCACCCACGCACCCACGTATCCACCCAACTACTTTTGTATTTTCTAGTCTTCGTCCTTTTCTTTCTTTCTTTCTTTCTTTTTTTCTTCCTCCTTTTGTCCATTC
>NC_043009.1:4316545-4329045 GCF_006345805.1 Octopus sinensis
ACCTCCCCAGTTTCTCTTATCACTGCTGTAATTTTTTCTTTAGTCTCAAGCATCCTACATTTCTTCCTTTTTCTCATCCTCATCATTATCATGGTCGTCGTCACCGTCCTCCTTTTCTTGACCTCCTCCCTCTCCTCATATTTTGTCTCATCCTCGTCCTCTTCGCTCACCTCATCCTGCGCCGTCTCCTTATGGTACTCATCGTAATCATATTCTTCCTCCGGTTTATCTTTCCATAATGACTATTGAGAATAAGGCCACTTACACCATCGACTCCCAAACAAATATCAGCTCCACGTATATTTTCTGACGATGCTGCTGATATTATAACCAACAACAAAACCGGCAAATTTTCGCAAAGACAAAGATTATGCACAATAAATCCATGACTGTGTGTGTATGTACAGGTGTAGGTCCATTTATATGTGCGTAGGTATGTATATTTATAACACAGATCCTTGAAACCTAAGGGTTTCCTATTCACCAGCAATCATCAGCCTAGTTAAGTTTTAACTTATTTTTTTCTACTCTAGACACAATTCCGGAAATTTGTGGGGAGGATCCAATCGATTAGATCGCCCCCAGTACGCAACTGGTACTTAATTTATCGACCCCGAAAAGATGGAAGGCAAAGTCGACCTGAGCGAAATTTCGAAAAACTGAATTTTGAAAGAATATTTTCGTTTTGCTAGATCTTCGGCCAAGTTTATTGCATATATTTTGGGAAAGATTTTCGAATGTTCATTAAGTACGGTGAAGCATTATCGTTTTCACTCATGGAAAATTTATCCATAAAAAAAATTTTGTGTATTCAGCAAGAAAAGATATAATTTATGTATCAATAATATTGTCATTGACATACATTTACATATATATATATATTTATATATAAGCGTGTGTGTGTGTGCTTGCTTTTATATAGAGATATATGTGTATACAATATATGTGTGTGTTACACATATGCATGAATAAACATCTCATACAAGCACACATGACATATTCACACGGACAATCACGTCACGGTCGACCACACATGTATATGCATGAACGCACATAACACATACATACATATTTATATACATATATACATACCTATTTATATATATACACACATATTTATATATATATACACATATTTATATACATACATACATATTTATATACATACATACTTACATACATATTTATTCATATACATACATACATACATATTTATATATATACATACATATTTATATACATATATACATACATGCTTACATACGTGTACACTCAAACTTTCCTCCGTATATATATATTCAGAAAAGAAATGATTGATTGATTGATCGGTCCGATCGATAAGCTTTATTTCCAGCTGGTTTAAATTACTGTTTATCAATCTCCCAAAATTCCAGACATGTTTTTTGTTCACCAAAAAAAAAAAAAAAAAGATTGAAAAAAAAAAAACATCTGATGAATGACATCAGGATTGAAACTACGGCTGTGTAAATCATAGAAGCGATTCGCTGTCACTTGTTGTTTGAAATATTTCTTATCTCCCAGTCACTAATGTGCTTCTGCTGAAATTGGCCTTGGCAATCAATTTTTCACCCAAAACGTGTCTGCTTTTCCTGTCTGCTACTTCAATTTTTATCATATATATATATATATATATATGTGTGTGTGTGTGTGTGTGTGTGTGTGTGTGTGTGTGTGGGTGGTGTGTCTGTGCGTGTGTGTGTGTTCGTTTTGGCTTCCTGTATATCTATGTCTGTATTATCCTCGTCGCCGTTGTTATTCTTATTTTTTCGACTGTTTCAGTGTGTTTTTTATGTCCGTTAATCTGTAATGTTACAAACACACACGCATGCATTCACACATTTGCATGCGTGTGTGTGTGTTGTGGTATGTTTGATGTTTTCAATTTACTTTGTATTCCGACTTCAATTTTTCATCAATGATATCGTCTACCTTCAAGTTCTCTCACTCTTTCTCTCTCCCTCTCTCCCTCTCATTCCTTGTCATTGTTAATCTCTACAATTAAATATGTACATATATATAATACATATATATGTGTGTCTTTGAAAAGCCAGAAGCTGGAGAATTTTGTCCAAGAAAAATCTTTTTACAGACGCAGTGTGTTTTTTAAAAACAATATACTTCAGAGCTGGGAGAAAAGATATCGCCTCGGCTGCGACCGCTAGAGCGATTGATACGTATTTCACCGTTGTTGCTGTTTGTCAATTTGTCCACTTCACGTACTCGAATCAGTTCTGAAACAAGATGGAAACTATCAGTTTGAAATATATAGAGACAGTGTTTAAAATATATATTTGTGCAGCGATTGTGCTGCACAAGTAGAATTAATTTCGAATTATGCGGCTCTGTAAGTGAAGCTTTAATATTGAGCTAGTTTTATTGCATAATCTCTATATATATGATACAACAATTCGGAGGAGTAACTGCCATGCTCCATGAGCAATAAACACGAGCTTGTAAAAATTTCAGCTTGACCATAAGTTTGACGATAACTTGATTGCTGAGTACTCCCACACTATCACATCAACAACTACGAGACAGACGCAGTCTACAAAGTTACTTTCATTTGCTCCACCATCAAGGACAACTTCTCTCTAGAGATAGAGATCAACAGATGTGTTAGAAGTGCAAATCTCAGCACTGGCTAATTTGATATCGGCGCACATTATGGTAACACTCAACAGATCTTTCGTCTTCAGCTATATGGGGACGAAACCTAGAAATCTGTCTATTTCAAGCATGACCTGAGTCTTAATACCTTCTATCTACGCAGCCTGAGATGGCTTATGAACGTCAAGTGAACTGACCGTGTTAGCAATAACCCACTCGGTAATATCATATTTAGTCCGAGACTAGACTACACCCGAGCTTTGCGAATGAAACAGGGTGAGTGTAAATCGAAAGGTAACTTTTCTGATCTATTATACCAATAATTGAAAGTTCTCACCTTCTCCCATATTATGCTACACTGATTCAGTTTAGGAATTCAGGTCGACGTAAAGGTGTCTGTGAAATACTTTGTCACGTTAATTTATCGAGTATAGCTCTCAGTGACTACCTTGTCCAATGCATTCTTAATTATTTGAGACACTACTGTGCAATGTTAGGAATCATTCGCTGTCTGGGAATTATTATTTTTGAATCTCACAACGTGAGATATTCAGCAACAGTACTTTGTAGTAAAGATTGTTTGCCAACATAACATGGCAGCGCTGGTGTAGGACTAATGTTGCTGGATTCCCTTGTTTGAAAATATAAGGACACATATCGTGTCGTATAGCCAGGTGGAGACGATGTCTCCTGAGGCTAAATTACAGCAACATTTGTCCTAAACCAGGACTGCCATATTATGTTTGCAACCTATCTTTACTACATCATTCGTTGTTATTTCTAACAAATAGAGCGGCTTCATAGCTTCATATAGGGTCAATCTTTCCGTCCTATGTTTCAAGGTTTTGATGTGCTGGAATTAACAGCAAGAGATCTATCAAATCCCATCATTTTTTCTTAAAAAGGAAGGACACCCATTACTGTTGTTTGCTTCAGTGGTGGTGTTGGTAGTGCTGGTGGGGGAGTTGTAGGACCAGCTGGAGAGAAATGAAATCACTTTAATGCGTTTATTGCATGTGTGCGCTTATATATGTATTCATGAATATGTGTGTATTTGTATATGTATATATATGCACAGAATACACTTTGATCTTAGCTAAAACGCTGCTTCTGTGTGTGTGGGTGTATGTGTGTAGATCGATAGATAGGTAGATATACATGTAGAGATAGAGAAAGGGGAAAAGAAGATACGTAGGCATACATACACAAAGTCGCAAAATAACACACCCACACCCACACAAACGCACATGTTTTTATATATATATATATATATATATACACGTGTGTGTGTGCAATGTCGACGTCTGTTGTCGATATTGGTCTTTCATGTTTCACCAAACAACGTCTTGGTTCGATGGCTATATCCCATTTCGTTATTACTTCCCATAATTCCATAGAACTCCCACTCGCGTTGATGGTGTGGAGGCCATTTTGTTTTGTTTACTATTTCATTTTTATTTCTATTTCTTTATTATTATTATTATTATTACTCTTATTATTATTATTATTATTATTATTATTATTATTATTATTATTATTACTCTTATTATTATTATTATTATTATTATTATTATTATTATTATATCTTCTTGGTCTTCAAAACGTAATTTTTTTTTTGTTATTGTTTTGTTTTGTTTGGAGGGGTTATTTTTGTTTTTTGTTTTGGTTGGGAATTGTTCTTTACCATTTCCTGTCACTATTTATATATTGTGCGTCTTTTTCTTCTTTTTTCTTTTAGTATTTCGAATCATCATTTATCTATGGTTTGAATATGTTTGTTTATGATATAAGTGTCTGTGTGTAAGTCAGATAGCATATGTATGTATATACAACAGTTAATCCATCCATCCATACATATACGCATATATATATATATATAATATCGTGTCGCTAGCAAGAATTGTATTGATAGTGACTTCGAAGGTTCGGCCGGCTAAGCCCACATTGAACTAATATATATATATATATCAACAAGTCTATATCCCGATTCGATCTCACTTCGCGGCACCGTAGCAATGTGTCTTGTACAAAAGACTCAGAAAGTGTGCCGCGGCAAGTAGTGTGTGTGTGTGTTTGTGTGCATGTGTGTATTGTATATATGTCCGTATCATGTGCTTTTGTATGCTCCCATTATATCCGGTAAACTAGCGCGCAACAAAGAATGATCGATAAAATGAATAGCATATATATATATATACATACATATATATGCAGATATATATACATATGTACCTATATATACATACACACATATATATATATGCATATATATATATATATATATATACATATATACATACATATATATAATATATATATATATATATATATGTGTTTGTGTGTGGTGTGTGTGTGTGGGTGTGTGTGTGTGGTGTGTGTTTGTGGTGTGTGTGTGTGTGTGTGTGTGTGTTTGTGTGTATGTATGTATATATATATATATAGAATCGATATGATCGACCAAAACTCCTTGAAAATTGAGCTACTGAATGCCCACAGTCGACTGACTAAAACAGTGAAGATTGAAAGAATAAAAGAATAATGGAATATGTGAATATCTCTGGAGAGTGCATTTCAGTTTTGTTTTGTTGTTCGTTATTATTATTCTACGAAATGACATTGTCATTCCATCCATATACGCTGTGCTTTCGACATATGGTCTCATATTTTTGTTGGATGTGTTTCTTTGTAATATACATAATTGTAGGATGTGTCTTGGTTTTCTCCTAGCTCTGGGAAATAAATAACAGACTTTCTGGGGAATGCTCACTGTAATAGAATGGTAGGAATTCATCTGTCGTCCATCCACTGCATAATGTAAACTCCAGTGTCAAGCGTATGGCTTTTGTCAGATTCCCTGACACGTGGAGATATTCATATGTATGTATTGGTTTGCCTCTCCATTGATCCAACTCCCTCCCTCTTTGTTCGTCTGTCATTCTCTCATAAACGAGGGGGTGCTGAAAAGTTCCTGGCTTTAAGGGGGTATCGCAAAAGGCCTGATTGGAATTCCAAATTTCCGAGTTCTTTTACAGGGCTTAGATAAACTGAAGGACCGTTGCAGTGTGTAAATCTGAGAGGGAAATACGTTGAATAAAATCATAACTGATCCTCCAGTATTTTCTTTTTACCCAAAGCCAGGAATTTTTCATTACCCCCTCGTATATGTATTTATTCTTATGTATGTATGTATGTATGTATGTATGTATGTATGTATGTATGTATGTATGTATGTATGTATGTATGTATGTATGTATGTATGTATGTATGTATGTATGCATGCATGCATGTATGTATGTGTGTATATATGTATGTATGTATGTATGTATGCATGTGTATGTATGTATGTTTGTATGTATGTATGTATGCATGCATGTGTATGTATGTATGTATGTATGTATGTATGTATGTGTGTATGTATGTATGTATGTATGTATGTATGTATGCATGAATGTATGTATGTATCCATTTGATGCATTTGTCTTTAACGCCGTCTAAGAAACACACATTCACGCATAATCTCTATTGTTTCACTTGGCACGCTAAAAAACTAACCGCTTGAAGTATCTCTCAATATTATATGTAGTGTCTATATACACGTGTGTTTTGTGTACGAGTGCGAGCGTGTATATATATATATATATATATATATATATATATATATATATATATATAGGTATATATATATATATATGTATATATATATTATATATGTATATATATAATATATATGTATATATATATATATATATGTATATATATATATATATGTATATATAATATTATATATGTATATATATATATATATATGTATTATAATAGTATTATATATATATATATATATATGTATATATATATATTATATATATTATGTGGTGTGTGGTGTGTGTGTAATCACATATATATGACGGGTTTTTGCTTACTTTTCGTTTGCGAAGCTAAAATATCGCCCAGAGGAACCGAACTCAAAACCACATGTTCGCTAAGAGAACTTCTTAATCAGAGACATGAACCTGTGCATTTATAAAAAAAACCCGAATCTTTTCAAATGCAGAAATGCATCCATCCATACATACATACATACATACATACATACATATACATACATGCATGCACATCATTCTCCATGTTAGAGTCTATAAATGAATATGTACACATACTTCGTTGTGTGCATCTAGAAAGACATGAAGGTAAAAAAAAGTAATAATCACTTTTTATTATAGGCACAAGGCCTGAGATTTGAGGGGAGGGGACTAGTCGATTACATCGACCCCAGTCTTTCACTGGTACTTAATTTATCGACACCGTAAGGCTGCATGGCAATGTCGATCTCGGCGTAAATGGAACTCAGAACGTAGCGATGGGCGAAATACCGCTAAACATTCCGTCCGGGGTGCTAACGATTCTTATTTCTTTATTGCCCACAAGGGGCTAAACACAGAGGGGACAAACAAGGACAGACAACGGGGTTAAGTCGATTACATCGATCCCAGTGCGTAACTGGTACTTAATTTATCGACCCCGAAATGATGAATGGCAAAGTCAACCTCGGCGGAATTTGAACTCAGAACGTAGCCGCAGATGAAATACCTATTTCTTTACTACCCACAAGGGACTAAACACAGAGGGGACAAACACGGACAGACAAACGGATTAAGTCGATTAGATCGACCCCAGTGCGTAACTGGTACTTAATTTATCGACCCCGAAAGGATGGCAGGCAAAGTCGACCTCGGCGGAATTTGAACTCAGAACGTAACGGCAGACGAAATACCGCTAAGCATTTCGCCCGGCGTGCTAACGATTCTGCCTGTAAAATTGTGATAATGCGCACACATTGACAAAAACACCAACAGCTAGCAACTAGACGTGTTCACACAGAACGTAAGCGCACACGTACACTTAGAAGTATGCACATTCTGAGTCAACCACATATTTACAAACCCCGCGAACTGTCTTAAGTCTAAAAGTCTTGTCACTTTGTTATCGACCGGCTTGAACTTTATGGGAGAAGAATTTAAATCTCAAAGAAACCATATAGATATACTCATATTCAGACACACGCACACATACACTGATATACCGATAGAGAACCACACATACATAAGCTCATAATGAATAATCGTTCATTAAAAATATGTTGTAGAGCGATAGTGAGAGTTTGAGGAATTTAAAATGAATGAGATAAATACATAAATTATTTTAGAACATTATAAGAAGACGCAGAATAATAAGCAAAATATAGAAAGAAAAAAAAACACACGAAAATAAATAAATAATGAATGGGAGAAATAATGAAAGAAAGGAATGGAGGAGGGAATGATGGAAATGAGACGAAAGAGAGATTATAAAATCTTATTTTTCAGCAGTTTTCATTTGAGCGGATTAAAAGATATGTTGTTAATGTTGCAAATTTGATGTGAAAGATAAGTAGCTAATCCGAAGGGGTTGCGGAGGTCAGTAGGACAAGGTCATCCTACAAACATCAGACCCCTTCTCTGCATTTTTCACAGTACCCTTGGAAAATGAACCCCACCACCACCACCACCACCACCACCACTTCCAAAATAAAAAAGAAAAGAAAAAGGAAATCCCTCCCGCCATATTGTGTCTGTCAAATGATGAAAATGTGTGATGGGGGAAGATGGGTAGAGAGAGACTAATAGGATTTTTCCCCTATGGACAATTTATTTATTTTTTTATTTTAAATATATATAATAATCTTCAAATCTACAGATACAGTGCCAAGCAGTATTCACCTACAGCTCTCCGTGATTTGAGTTCAAATCCTGCCGACGATGACAACTTCCACTTTACTTCCTTAAGGATCGATAAAGTACGAGTTCAATTCTCATTCTTTTTAAGGCGACGAGCTGGCAGAATCGTTCCTCTGCCGATCAAAATACTCAGCAGCATTTTGTCCGTGCTTATTTTCTGAGTTCAAAATCTGCTTAGGTCAACTTTGCCTTTCGTCTTTTCGAGGTCGATAAAATAAGTACCAATTGAGTATTTGAGCTGATGTAATCAACTTAGATTTTCCTCCGAAATTGAGTGTTATAATGACTGACTGTTTAGAAGGAAGGGACAAATATGTCTTCATGCATTTGTTCCGGGATTTTTACATTTTGGTTTCAAATCCCACCAAGGACAAATTCATTTCTTATCTCTCCGGGATATATACCACACACACACGTAATATATATATATATATATTATATATATATATATATATATATATATATATATATATATAGATAGATAGATATAAAGAGAGAGAGAGAAAGAGAGTAAAAGGTGCCCAGAATGAGGAGGATGGAAAACCCGGAAAAAAGCTTGCTTAACAACCACATGGTCCGGGTTCCAGTCCATTGCGTGGCACCTTGGGCAAGTTGTCTTCTACCATATCCTTAGGCCAAACCAAAAGCCTTGCGAGTGGATTGGTAGACGGAAACTCAAAGAAGCCCGTCGTATATATGTATATATATATATATGTGTTTGTGTGTCTGTGTTTGTCCTCCTAGCATTGCTTGACAACCGATGCTGGTGTGTTTACGTCCCCGTAACTTAGCGGTTCGGCAAAACAGACCGATAGAATAAGTACTGGGCTTACAAAGAATAAGTCCCGGGGTCGATTTGCTCGACTAAAGGCGGTGCTCCAGCATGGCCGTAGTCAAATGACTGAAACAAGTAAAAGAGTAAAAGAGTAAAATATATAATGCGGTGGTGCCATCCACGAAATTTATGTCATATGGTGTTGAGTGCAACATAAGTAACTCGTACCAAATGTGATGAATTTCAAGTTCTTTACTTTGTCTAGTCGTGAAGAGCAGCTTTTGTATCACGAGTGTTAAGTGTTAAGTTGCATGAAGCTAAATTAAACTGTTATAAATTCATCTATTTATCCATTGCTACTCAAGGAGATTGCATTCTGATTTTACTCTTTTACTTGTTTCAGTCATTTGACTGCGGCCATACTGGAGCACCGCCTTTAGTCGAGTAAATCGACCCCGGGACTTATTCTTTTTGTAAGCCCAGTAGTTATTCTATCGGTTTCTTTTGCCGAACCGCTAAGTGACGGGGACGTAAACACACCAGCAATGTCAAGCAATGCTAGGGGGGACAAACACAGACACACAAACATATACACACACACTTATATATATATATACATATATACGACAGGCTTCTTTTCAGTTTCCGTCTACCAAATCCACTCACAAGGCATTGGTCAGCCCGGGGCTATAGCAGAAGACACTTGCCCAAGATGCCACGCAGTGGGACTGAACCCGGAACCATGCGGTTGGTTACCACACAGCCACTCCTGCATTCTGATTTTATATTCCGCCAAGGTCCACTTGGCAACTGAGATGCTACCTAGTTGATTGTATAAGGTACTAGTCGAGTTAAATAGCGGACATAAATATCCCAGCATTTCAGGCCTTGTGCCTTTATTAGAAACTACGGTTGTTGTTTCAGAAGGTTTTTCTCGTCATTGAAAAAAAGAAAAAGAAAAAAGAAAAAGAAACAAACAAAAATCCACTCCAATCGATGTTTAAAATCTGAAACCCCTTGAGAAGTGAAAGGATAAAAAAAAAGAAAGGAAAGAAGAAAGCTGGAAGCAAGGGTTTGATAGAAGGGAGAGGAGAAGGAAGGATAACATGAGATGGGCGGATTAAGTTCAATGGGTTAGATGAGGACGTATGTTTTTGGTTGACCCAGTCCTGGCTTAACATCCCCTTCTTCTCTTCATTTACTATACAGCCTCAATCCTCTTAATGCATTTAACTTACCCACGCACACACACACACACACACGAACATACACAGACACATGTACGTTGAACATGACCTTCACACTGCCGTCTTCGAAGTGACAATAGAGTTTTAGTAATATGCATTTCTTTTTTTCTTTGTTGTTGTATATATTTTAAGTGCAAGACTTTTACTGACTTTCTTTCTATTTCACGAGCGCGCACACACAACACACACACACACACACACTATTGTAATGCTCTTAAATTTGGATCTGGCTATAATCCTCAATCATTCAGTAGTATTTGGCTCTGAAGAGCTTCCTTTCTTACACAGTCTAAACATGCGAACACATAACTATGTGTGAGTACGTATTATATATATATACATTTGTGGCGGACTTCTTTCAGTTTTCGTCTATCAGATCCCCTCTCAAGGCCATCGTTGGTCCAGGGTTGTAGTAAAGGAAACTTTCCCAAAGTGCTGCGCAGTGTAACTGAACCCGGAAATGTGGTTGAGGCAAACTTCTTACCACACAGCTTCGTCAGCGCCTATATATATATATGTGTGTGTGTGTGTGTGTGTGTGTGTGTGTGTAGCTTGATAGAAATGGCAAGACAACAAAAGAATGAAAGAGATCTCGATATTATGTAAATAGAGGAATTTATCTGTAAATATAATATATGACAATTATTCGGTAGCCATGATATGGGTACAGGACGTCACCAACTGTGAAAACAACATGAGGTACGAAAACAAACGAGTAAAAAACGGAAACAGCAAGAGAAAAAATGCAAAACAGGTTGAGTAAGACAGAGAACACCCCTTCGTCAGTTGTTGGCTATCTACTCCTCACTCGAAATGAGATAGTCGACAACTGATAAACGTCGCTGTCTGCGTTACTTGTCCTGTTTTCCATTTTTTCTCTCGTTGTTTGCGTATTTAACTCGTTTGTTTTCGTACTTCATGTTGTTTACACAGTTGGTGACGTCCTGCACACATATATGCATATATATCATATATATAATATATATTTATTTATATATTATTTAATTGAACACCATGCATCCATTTCCAAGTAAGTTTATATATATATATATATATAATATTATATATATATATGTATATATATATATTATATATATATATATATATATATATATATATATAGATTAGACAGACAAACAGACAGATAAATATGTAGATAGATAGATAGATAGATAGATAGATAGATAGATAGATAGATAGATAGATAGACAGACAGACAGACAGAGTGAGTGAGAGAGAGAGTGAGAAAGCATTTCTTCAAGTATATTTACATGTAAATCTACATTTTTATTTTTCACCCAAAAGCGTATAGTTTCACAAACACCAACAGCATTTACGTACCCTCATTATTATTTTCCTTATATATACAAACGAACAGAAGACGCTACAATAACCATATCTTTAAAAAAATCATATAAAAATACATGCTGGTCTTATGGTAACGTTTCTGATCTGAGACTCTTAATGGACGAAGCTAAAGATGATGTGTCCTTAATCCTTTGGGTAAACGGATTTAATAATAATAAAAGGAAAAAAAAAAAACGTTTTGTTGGTTTAGGGAGATTATCTATAATTAGAACTAAAATCCTATCTTTAAAACGGGACAACGCATATGTTTGCTTTGTTCATTAGGTCACTTAAGGACAGGCGTCCTGAATCCCTTGCAATCGTATCGACTTAGGTGTTTGTTCTGTTTGTTTTGTTCACGAATCTTGGAGGCTTCGTTATAAGTTGTATTGTTGTCGTTGTTGTTGTTGTTGTACTAGTATTAGCATTGTTGGCAGTGGTGTTGGTGGACTAAATATGGCGGTAACAGTTGATGGTAGATACCAATCTTGTGTGGTATTCGCACGCACATATCCATCCATCTATCTATAGAGCAATACTTTCTTATATATAGTATACACATACATAAACACTGCACCTCTCTCTCTCACTCTCACTCAGCGTATATATATATGTATATATATGTGTGTTTATGTATATGTGTGTATGTATGTATGTATGTATGTATATATGTGTGTGTGTGTGTATTTATTATATATGTGTATATGTATAAATGTATTTATATATGTG
>NC_043009.1:4334045-4346545 GCF_006345805.1 Octopus sinensis
ATCTCATACGTTAGTTCACAGTTATTGCTATGGAGCATTGTCGTAGCATTAACAGGAAATTGAAACATCACCATTTGAACTATCTATACCATATTGTAAAAACTATCTGTGAAAAGCTACTACTCCTGTCGTAACTGCTAGAAGAAGAGAGAGCGTTCTCTGGCTGACCTACGTCATTGACGATCATGGTGCGGTGCCGGCCGTACTTGTAGCAGACAGCTCGTAGGGTTTCTTCTGTAATGGAGACAGACTGAGCGAATGGTTTGTAAAATACTTCTCTCAGCTTTACATCTTGTTTCAGTAATTGGAAAGTGACCATATTTTGGCACCATCTTCAACAGTATAGTCGACCTAACTGACCCCAATTTTTCTTTTTTTTATGGCCAGTACATATTCTATCGAACCGCCAGATTATGTGGACGTAAATAAACCAAAAACTATAAGCGATGTTAGACGGGAACATACACTCACACACACTCACTCACACACACACACACACATACACACACACAGACACACACACACACACACACACACACACATGAGAAGGCTCCTCACAGTTGCCGTGAACCACATTCATTCACAAGGCACCGGTGATCAGCTCGGGGCAATAAAGGAGAAGACTTTTGTCCCCTAAGTATAAGGCAGAGTAACTAAACTGAAAACGATGTGGATACAAAGTGAGATTCTTAAACTCCTCAGTTATGCCTATGTCTATTACAGGAGGGGAAAATCGTGCTATGCTGCTGGAAACGTTCGATGCTGAGCCGTTGTGCACTGCACCACAAATATAAAGAAGAGAGATAAAAAGGTATTGGCTCATATCCACACATTTATGGAGAAAAGAGGCTTTTGTTCGGAAAGAAGACACTAGTTGAGGCGGTTATCTGGCAGAAACGTTAGCATGCCGGACGAAATGCTTACCGGTATTTCGTCTGCCGTTACGTTCTGAGTTCAAATTACGCCGAGGTCCACTTTGCCTTTCATCCTTTCAGGGTCGATTAAATAAGTACCAGTTACGCACTGGGGTCGATATAATCGACTTAATCCGTTTGTCTGTCCTTGTTTGTCCCTTCTGTGTTTAGCCCCTTGTGGGCAATAAAGAAATAAGTATCGTTAGCACGCCGGGCGAAATGTTTAGCGGTATTTCGTCTGTCTTCATGTTCTGAGTTCAAATTTCTTTGAGGTCAACTTTGCCTTTCATCCTTCCCGAGGACGATAAATTAAGTACCAGTTACGTACTGGGGTCGATCTAATCCACTGGCCCTCCCAAAAGAAATTCAGACCTTGTGCTTAGACTAGAAAAAAAATGACACTAGTTGATGGTTAAATTAATTCATCGAGATCAACAGGAATAAAACATTGAACGTAAATGGCTTTAATTAAATACCACATGGTATTTCGTCCGAGGACGTAAACATACGACTAAATGATGATATTGTTAATATAAAAATGTATCGGTGAATAATCTAGGCATTAATAGTTTTAACCGTTGACTGAGTTCTCCACGAAGTTGATAAAATAAATTGTCATCATTATACTTCGTGCGTGTTTTCTCCATCACTTTCCTGTCAGTTGCCCTTTAAACATGAACACATACACACAACGCACACAATATATATATATATATTGTATGTATTTTCATGTGCGTGTGTATGTGTGTGTAGATAGATAGATAGTTAGATATAGATGTGTATATAGATGGAATTATATATACATGCGCACCCTCGCACTCTGTCTTACGCGCACACACACACGTACACACACACACACTTCCGGTTGCTACTGACAATGCGGCGTTGCTACTGACACTTATCGTAATTGACGTTTGAGCTATCCGTGTTTCGGTTGGACGAAAGTACAAATTGTGTTCTGCGTTCAGTGCCATTGCGGACACGGACACATAGAGAAGTTTATTGTTATTTATTTCTTTAATTGATAATGAAGGGCAATTGGTCAAGAAATTATGGTAAAAGGGCATGAGAAAGGGCGAGCAGTATAAAGATATGTAAGTTGGTGTAGGCTTTTATGTATGTATGAGTGTATATATATATATATGTGGCTTACAAGAGTTTGCTATTATTTAACCCCAGGTCAACCCTGGTGTGCAAACCTATGATCAAAGGCAATGAAGTCGTGACCAACCCGTATTTTCCAGTGGTTTGTAAGAATATATTAGCTGTGGTATCCTTCATGTATTTATTTATTTGTTTATTAAATACAGTAAGTTGTAGCTTTGAGGAGATTTGGTTGATTGCTGCTTCTAATAGGTCGAGCGACCACGTTAGAGTTGCCATCGTTAAATCGTACCTGAATCGATGACATTGCTCTCTCTCTCTCTCTCTCTCTCTCTCTCTCTCTCTCTCTCTCTCTCTCTCTCTCTCTCTCCCTCTTTCTCCCTGTAATATATATATATATATAACAAAAGGCATTGACACACATCTAAAACCATCTATGGATTCGATTTTGAATGAGAAACATTGTTCATTCCGTTAGTTCAGTTTGAGGATCCATTATGCACAGAGATGCCGGACACTGATAAGTCGGGAATGGATTGGACCTTTAACTTTACTTATACATCAGTTTTTTTCCCCTATTCCGAAGCTCACCAGGTTCTCTTGTTCTTTTCATATCGTTTACCTCCTCTAATTAACATCAAGGTTTTTGTTCCGGTTACTTTCTGTTTACGTATACACAGATATGTTCCTTTACTTACCTTTGTCAGTTGCATTGAAATGCCCAGACACAGAGGTGGTAAGTCTCCAAAATTTTCCCATTTCCTGTTTTAGTTCCTTCTCATCTCAGTAATGAAGAAGGACTCTCTCTCCGAATCATCGAACAAATCCTCAGGACAATATTATCTTCCAATTTCTGCCGCTCTTTACGCCAAAATGCCAGTTGTCACCGACGAAAACAAAAGCCAGACTTTTGGAGTCCTGTTCCCACCATTACCACACACACACACAACACAGTATTTGTCCTTACGATTATTAAATTATCATAGCAAAGCCCATGCTAGATTACCTTTCCTCTAATTCCCTTTTTCCCAACCTCTCCCTTTTTTCTCGCTCTCAATCACAAACCTTTCTTAAGATACAGTAACCTATATTAAGAAAAGAAGGACATTTTCGAAGACATAGTCCAAGATATATTGAGTAAGAAAAAGCAGATAGATTGGATAAGACTGGAATGCTTTTAATCACAAGGTTTGCTCATTTGCAATCGATTTGGGGATAAATAACAAGTATAGCATCATCATCATTCATCATCATCATCAGTAACAAGAACAACAGAAGTAAAAATAACACAGACGCTCGGTGATATTCTTAGGAATCCAAGATTCATTCAAACCAGACATTGCTGCTAAAACATGTAATCATTCACGTGAATAACGCATACATATATATACAATCATACAGATATCAATTACATATAAATGCATGCAACCCAGAAAATGGACGTAATACATACACCCGTATCCATCCAACCACACACACACACACACTGACTAACAATTATATGCAAACTCACACATGAAACCTAGAAAGACGTAATACATATACCCAGCCGCACACACAAACACGGAAGCTCATGCACAACGTACATACTCACTCAGACAAGTAGACAGGCGGTCAGAAAGGATGTGGGATTAAGGAGGGTAAGATGGTGTGTCAAGGTTCAACGCCAAATGAAGGGGTTCCGGAAATTTCATTAAACCATCCGGTTTCTGTTCATAGGAAGGGGGAGGGGGAAAGGAAGATTATCATGAAACTCTAACCTTGACTAGAGTTAGGATTCTGACTTAAGATTAGTCATCCCAGGTATGTACGACAAGCTATTTAAGGGGGTCATAGGTTGCTTATGGTCCTTAAGGGGCACTCGTAAAACAAAAATCATTGGCGTTTGATATCAGATAAAGTTAATAAAATTAGAAGCAATATATATCGGACTTTAATTTCCTTTCTCACTCACAATTGCACTGCTTGATGTGTTCCGATCAATCTACACACCTATCTACATATCTATCTATCTACACATCTATCTATCTATTTCCCACTCTTTTTCTCACTGTCCCCTTTTATGTCTACCTCAATATGCATGTGTGCGCGTGCTTGTGTATGTATGTATATATATATATATATATATATATATATATATATATACATATATATATATATATATATATATATATATATATATAGTACTGAGTCATCTTTGTGTTATGATTACTTTAAATTCAAGTGCCTCTGTGCGTACGTATATATATATATATGTGTGTGTGTGTGAATGTCAGCGTATGTATACACATACACACACTCAAATATCTCTCGTTTATTTATTTATTTATCTATCTATCTATCTATCTATCTATCTATCTATCTATCTATCTACTATCTATCTATCTATCTATCTATCTATCTATCTGTCTAACTTCGTTTTCCTTGTCTGAAGCAGTAAAGGAGTCTGATTGATCCCCAATAGCTTGCATATGTTGTCTTCTTTCGCATACATCACCTCAAATTAATCCAGGTCCGCGGTTCACGACGGCCTGGAGTTTGAAGCAGCTGTATATGACATCATTTACTGTTTGGTAACACGTGACATTCGCTGAACTATCTTCTAAGCTGGCACCTGACAGGCATTCATTTGAAGATTGATAAATTGTCTTCTTACAGCTATACCTCCCTTATATTTCTCTATCTTCACTGGAGAAGCGATTGTGATAAAGCTTTCAGTTAAATGATATTGTTTTCTATTTTCTTTCTAATAGCTTATTTTATTATTTTATTCTGTATTTCATTTCTATTTTAGAAAAAAGTTTATTTGTTTCACGAACAGTCGTCACATTTTCACAATTTTATTGTCTTACTTCACGCACACAGTCAAGAAGCGCATACATACACCCACGTGTGTATGTGTGTGTTTATGTACTTATGCGTATACATTTGTATACATGTGGATATACGTATGTATGCAACGTGTATATATACATACATATATCTCTCTCTATATATATAGATATATATATATATAAATGTATGTATGTATGTATGTATGTATGTATGTATGTATGTAAACACGCGTGCATATTTATATAGCGAAGGGCTTTTCTTTCAGTCCTTTTAGATTGAAGTTACGACTTTGTTCGAGTTTAATCTTTCGTATTAAAAAGTTTTCATATTTCATTATTTGTCATTTATGCTTAATTTGAAACAATAACGTTCCATTAACATTTCAAAGCCTTCTCGCCCCATTTTTTCTGTATGAATTGAATATAGCAGCATCTTGTCACGTTTTGTAAAATGCGACAAGCGATGTTGGGAATGATGTAGTGCCTGCTAAAATCCTCGTCACCAGGTTTAAATACTTTAATTCTTAACTCCTCATTTGTTTCATAGCAATGACTTTTGTCTTGTATTTTGCTATGGCTAACACTTCCATAGTGAATATAGGTTTTCTATATCGAATGGTTATTTTACGCACATTTTCTGTCTATTTTTGTTTGTTGTGATGGCGCTGAGTAGTAAATTCATAGTTAGTAGACAGTAAAATCTCGCACTTTACGTGTGTCGTAAGCTTAGTACTTATTCTATCGGTCGTTTTTGCCGAACCGCTAAGTTATGGGGGCCATAAATACACCACCATCGGTTGTCAAGGGAGACAAGCACAGACACACACACACACACATACATATATATATATATATATATATATATATATATATACACATATATACAACAGGATTCTTTCAGTTTCCGTCTACCAAATCCACTCACAAGGCCTTAGTCAGCCCGAGGCTATAGTAGATGACACTTTCCCAAGGTGCCACGCAGTGTGACTGAACCCGGAACCATGTGATTGGAGGCCACCCCTGCGCCTACATTGTTGAAGTTGATTGTTGAAGTACGTAACTCGCAAGTTTGTAGTTTCATGCTGAGACGAATCCTTTCGGTTAATTATGGTATTTTGTAATATATTCTTAATCATTTTCTAATTAAGTTGTTTTCTGTTTTATGAGGTTATTATTATGACGTGTTCATCAGTTCTGCAACTAGGGTACAAATGCTGTATCTAGTGTGTTACACTTGCTTTTTATTTTACTTCATAAAAGATATAAAATGATGTTAGTGGTATCATCTGTGCAGCAGTTAGTGTTGAGGCAATGACAAGTTGATATATTCGAGAAAGAGTGTTGGGCACAAAATGGAATCCTAGGATACACACTAAGGTTGATGTAGTGTGGGTCAATCAGTTCATAGTATGATGACGGGATCTGACAAGGGAGAGAAATCACTGTAGCATACATACAGATATATAGACACACATGAATATGCGTTTGGGCACACGGATAAAGCCACTCACACACATACACACACACACATACACACACACACACACACACATGCGAGAGGTGATTTGTGCAAATCACGATATAAACACGAGGAGAAAAGGGGAGAAAGCGAGAAAGAAAGAGACAAAGAAGGGAAGAGAGATAGGGAGAGAGTGAGAGAGATATTTTACGCTCGAAGCTGACTTTGAAGCATATTAAATTGTGAGAGGAACAATCCGTGATTGGTAGTCTTGGTGATTAAAAGCAATCGGAAGTGCCTTCCCATTTAACATACATCGGGAGAGCGTTGCCGCCGCTGGAGCAGAAAAAATTATTTTTAGAATAGTTTCCCTTAGTAAGTGGATTTCAGGCCAGCAAATGTGTTTTCTCCGTTTTAGAATTGAAGAAAATGGAGATTCCAGCAAACTAGGAGAGTTATATTTATTTTTATTATTATTATTTTATCTATTTAATTATTTATTGGCAATGACCGAAAGAATCAGCTGCGTTTACCGAAGCGGAAGGGCTTGAGGTATCCCAGACTGTCAGATACTTGGAAGCATCTTTCGCAGTACCAGATTAAGCGGATTACGGTCTTGAAGAAGTTACAGGGCTTGAGAAAACAGTACCAGTTTGTAGGAATGGTTTAGTTTGTCCAATGTTTGAAGGTGGTGTTCTATGCCTGAAAGACTGTACATTATACAGTTGTGAATGAACGAGAGGGTTACCCTTAAATCCTTCAAATGGATGCGACTTGAAATGCTTTGGCGGGTGGATTCAGTCACTCGACTAGCTGTTTCTATTGGGATGGGTTAACATACCAGCGATAGTATAGACAAATTCAGGTACATCAATTTATTAATTGCTGGTGGGGACACAGTATTTCGTTTTGAAATCACAGTATACAACCAAGTATATTAAAGAGTTATAAGTCAATACTGTGTCTTACTTTGGTGTTAGCAGTGCGTTGTTTTTCTTTCTTTTCAATTTATCTCAACAGATTTTCTATAGATTTTAGAGCAAGCACTGGAATTTATGGTGTTTCGTATACGAATATGCATTCGTATACAAAACATAGTAACTTTCAGTCCTAGCTCTAAATTCCATAGAAAAATCTGTAGAGATTGGTGCAGGGGCGGCTGTGTGGTTAGTAGCTTGCTTACCAACCACATGGTTCCGGGTTCAGTCCCACTGTGTGGCAAGTGTCTTCTACTATAGCTCGACTAAAGGCGGTGCTTCAGCATGGCCACAGTCAAATGACTGAAACAAGTAAAAGAGGAAAGAGCAGAGTAAAAGAGAGATAATCTTTAAAATGGAGTATATCAAATACTACAAAACATAAAGTCTTTATTTATCAAAATCATTTCCCCCTCCCCCACCTAAGAGAATGTGCCATAATTACGAAACAGCTAAGATCAGCTTCACTTGGGAAGGTCAGATAAACTCATGAGTCAAGAATTGCCAAACATTCACATGCTGTTTTTGTGAAAGAGTAAGCTTGCTGTCCGTCGATGTCGTGGCCACGTTATTTCTGGCGAAGTTTTATCTGGTCAACTAACATGAAGTTCCATGCATTATTGGAGATTTGGGCATTGCGTTGTATAAGGATGGGCGTTGGACAGTTGCTAACAATTAGGATGATGGGTTTGAAGGTGATCAATTGGGTTTGAAGGTACTCGAGCAGGCAAAGAGTTGGCATAAGGCTGAAGATTGCTAAAACTTCGGCTTCTGGATTGCTAGCATCAATTTCAGTTGAGTTTGTGGCCGAGTGTGGTCAGCTGGTATGATTTTTTAAATATATTACTGAAGGTTTGGGCGTTGCATTTCATGAGGATGGTTGTTGCCATATGACATTAAATTGAACAAGCAAATAGGTGCAGTGAGGATGATGACTAGTTAAACATTGTGTTTGGAGATGATCAAGGGTTAAGCCTCGGTTGAAGATGTGAGTAGGCAAATAGACTAGTTGGTATAGGGCTGAGATTGCTAAAACTTCGGCTGCAGGACTGGTAACATCAATTTCGGTTCGAAGAATATACGCAGCGATGAAATCAACGAGGTCGATATATCCAGAGAGTAGCAAAGTGAGTTAGATGTCCTCCATACAGAATAAGATATGGTAGAAGAGTTGATGTGTGTTAGAAGAGCAAGGAGAGCGGTAGAGGAACCAGGAGGTGTGATGCGCCTACTGTCTATCTATAGAAAGGGAGATGCGGTGGAGTGTTAGATATAAAGTGAAAGGCAGGAGTCTTGTAGGAATGATGGTGAATAGTCAGAGACAGAAACAGACAGTTCAAAGACGTTATGTCTGAGATACTCAAGAGACAAAGTGTAAAAAAGACACACGGAGAGTGTAGTATGGTGGGTGGTAAGCTAGATGAGTGGTCGTTAGGTGAGTGGTGATTGATGGGCACAGTGGGAGTAAACGAGACAGGGGTTAGGGGCTTCTGATAACAGTTATACACATTACACACGTATTCCCACACACAAATATATATTTGTATGAGTGTGTGTATATTTATAATCATACACGTACACATGTGTGTGTGTACATATATATACATGTACAAACACACACACACACACACATATACATTTACACACATATATATATATATATATATGTGTGTGTGTATACATATATACATGTACAAACACACACACACATATACATTTACACATACTTACATTTACACATACATATATACATATATATCTACATACACACACACACGCATGCACACACGTACAGACACGCGCACACGCATGCACGCAGAAGTGATATGTATGTGTACCTGCGTATACATACACGTACATAAATTTCTTTTTCGAGTGTTTATAATTTGAGAGTGTTTATACTGGCTTAAACAAACTGAGAAGGTTTCTATAATCTTAGAAGACCTACCCAGTTGTCGGTTTCTGATCTAACTCTTCTTTCCCCGCAAGGAGACTAAAGCCATAGATGTACTTACAAACACACGTTTTCCTACGCACACGCACGCACAGACCATCAGTGTGGCTCGTATGCTTCGAAGTTTCGCCTGCGTTGAATTCTCAGGTTTTTTTTAGTTTTTTTTTTTTTGTGTGCGACTAGTAAAGGCAAAAATTTCGAAACAAAAAAACTCACCATTTACAATAAATATTAATTTGAACCTACATATCTTTTGCCTTTTGTTCAATGTGCATGTCGACCGTACTCTGCTACACTGACGATCCAGTTCGGTTAGACATCCAAATACACTTGAAACATCCACTGCTGAGTTCCCAAAAAACTGCCATGGTGAAACGTATGTAGGAACAAACAAATTATACTTGTGTTCATCTAAACTTTCTCTCTCATATATATATATCCCACAGGACGCTAAACATAGAGCTAACAAACAAGAACAGACAGTGTGTAACTGGTACTTATTTAATCGACCCTGAAAGGATGAAAGGCAAAGTTGACCTCCACTTGACCTAATATAAATCCCCCAATTTTTATGGAACATCTCGAGCGTGGTTGTGGGTAGATTAATATCGAGTGATCCTAGTAATTCACAAGATGAGGACAAACTATAGAAATTGGGATGGAGAACTTAGAGTGATTGAATGTTATCAACCAACGCTATAGGTAGTGACTTAAAGAGTTTTGACTAACCTTCCTAACTCCAGCATCTCAGATATTGATGTACCCTTAATCCATAATAGCAATTTCCATCAATGGCGAGGATAGTTGGAAATTTTTCATTATCTTCTCGCGTAGCACAATATCATTATTTTTATCTTTTCATATATATATATATATGTGTGTGTGTGTGTGTGTGTGTGTGTGTGTGAGTGTGAGGCGTGTGCATATACATATGTACATATAGATTTTGTTAGCATGTTGCAACTATTCATTTCTAGCAGGTCGAACGAACATTAACTTTAAGGCTTTTTTCGGACATCTGACACAGCAGTAGGTGTGCGGCGGATGACATTTCACGTGAGAAAATCGACTCTACTCTCATGTGTAAACTTTGTAATACTCCAGTGTCACCGTTTGTCATGTGGCTTTGGGAAACAAAATCAAGGATATCTCGATCCTTCCCAAACATAACTCTGACCTATGGCATCAACACAGCTAACACCCTGATTTGGGCTTTATTTAAAACATTTTTTTTCTTTCATTTATCTAAACGAACATTACTCTCCGCATACCACACACACACAACACTCTCTCTTTCTCCCTCTTTCTCTCTCTAGCTTTTTTTCCTTTTTATCTTTTTCTCTCCAATGCTGTTTGATATTTTAGGTTTGTATGTTAAATCCTCAAACATTGTCTCTCTCTCTTTCTCTCTCTCTGTCTCTCTCTTTCCCCTTCTCTCTCTTTCTCTCCCTGCAATTTTTCACACTTCCAAACGCTGTACCTTATCCATTCCACTTTCTGGCAGAATCTGTTTCACTGTTTGTGTTTGCATGTTTATGCTTATGTGTGTATGTACGCAGGAATGTATGTACCCCCCCCAACAAAAGCATACACAAACACACATATATACATATATACACACATATGCGCGAATACATATGCACATGTATACAAACACATATATACGTTTAGAGAGCACGGCTAAATATACACACACATGCAAACACACACACACACATGCACACACACACACACACATATATATATATATATATATATTACTGCGGCACTCCGTCGTTTACGACGACGAGGATTCTAGTTGATCCGATCAACGGAAGAGCCTGCGCGTGGAATTAACGTGCAAGTGACTGAGTGCTCCACAGACACGTGTACCCTTAACGTAGTTCTCGGGGGAGATTCAGCGTGACACGGAGTGTGGCATGGCTGGCTCTTCGAAATACAGGTACAACAGAAACAGGAGGAAAGAGCAAAAGAAATTTGTGGGGAAAGAGTATACCAGGGTTCGCCACCACCCACTGTCGGAGACTCGGGGAGCTTTAAGCGTTTTCACTCAATAAACACTCACGACGCCCGGTCTGGGAATCCGTTGCCCTAACTACTGGGCCATTGCTCGACACACACACACACACACATATATATATATATATATTGTCTTAGAAAGAACATTTCGGTCACCCATTCCCTTCTAGTCGTTTCAAAATGTAGCCATATATAAAATCGTTGCCGATTTTCTTCCTCCGTCTTCCTTTCAATTGGACTTTCCTCTGTTTCCGAAGAAGAGCGTCTGCTCGAAACATTAAACCATCTTTCTTTCCTTCTCTGATCGTCTGCTAATACTTTACATGTACCACGTCCTTGCGTCGCTGTTTTTTTTTTTTGTGTTTGCTCTTCTTCTGTTTTTGGATTTACTATATAATATATATATAATGTACAAGAGGAGACAGTCTATGTGCGAAATAACACTCCACACTTTCTTTGCATTCATAATCCGATCATATGATAGTTCGGTGAACCTAAATGATTCTTTTGTTCTTGATTTGCTTTTCCCGATTTCGTCTTCGTCGGTTCCATGTTTTTCGTTCTCTTTATTTTCTCTTACATCATACTTCGGTTCCTCCTGACTTCTTCTCTTCCTCCTCCTCCTCCTCTTCCTCTTCATCCACATCCCTACGACTACTACTGCTACTACTTCAACCACCCAAAGTCACTATCACGACCACCACTACGAGGACCAACTGAAATTAAAAAAAAAAAACACTGCAACCCCCAGCACCACCACCACCATTCTCTACTACTACTACTACTGCTACTACTACTACTACTACTACAACTACTGCTGCTGCTGCTACTACTACTGCTACTACTAGTTTCGCCGACTCTACCATCTTCTACTTCATTATCATCAATGTTGTCATGGTTTGACACAACCAGCGCCATAGTTTTTAAAGTCGGCGTCGCTGTCGCCGCACAGCCATCTTTCTCATCTTCATCTGCCACCACCACCACCACCAGCACCACCATCACCATCATTATCATCACCGTCATCGTCGTTCGTCGCAGTCGTTGTCATCGATCATTTTCACCGTCCTCGTAGTCGTTCCATTTGTTGCTGCTGCTGTTCGTTCTTTTTTCTTTTTTTTTTTTTTTTTTTTTTTTCTTTTTTTTCTTTTGATTTCTTTTGCGGTTGAAGAATCTGAAGAAGTTAAGAAGAAAACGTTGAGCGTCTTCAGCCAAACATAGCGAAAAGAAAGGCAGGTC
>NC_043009.1:4351545-4354045 GCF_006345805.1 Octopus sinensis
AAGTTTGTCTTTCATCTTTCCAAAATCGATATAAATAAGTATCAGTGAAGATCAAGCTTCGAATAAATCGATTGGCCTCTCCTGAAAATCTGTGGCTTACCGCCAAATAAAGAAATCAAGGGCGGTGGATTGGCAGAATCACGTTATACAGCGTCGGACTATATGGACTACGGGGTTTCTTCCGGCTGTTTACGTTCTGATTTCAAATCCCACCAAGATCAACTATCTTTCGTGGTTTCGGAGTCAATAAAATAAAGTACCTGTCAAGCACTGAAGCCGAGGTTATTGACTAAAGCAAAACATCAGACCTGCATTAGAAACACTGGTTAGTAGTGAGATTTTTAGCATAGACACAAGGCCGTCAATCTTGAGAAGGCTGTAGAGGGAAGTCTACAAGATGTCCACAAAATCTGGGTACATGGAGTAAATAAAATCATAACATAAAGAATTGAATATAAGAAATAATAATTTCTTAAAGTATGTGTTAATTCCCATGTACCCAGACTTTTTGGACACCCTGTATTATACTGAAGTGTGTGACTGGTACTTTGCTTCATCGATATCGATACTGAAATTAAAACTGATCTCTGGTGAATTTGAACTGAAAATGATTGCGTCAGGTAGTAACTGAATTCAATGAGCAACGTTATCCAAAGTTATTGGCAGAATGAGTGGAGCAATGGACGAAGTACATTGATATTTTTCTTTTGGCCATTAACATCACGAGTTCGTATCTTTGTAGTGATCAGTTTTATATTTTCATTTTTTTTTTCTGTATCAATAAAATAAAGTGCCATTCATATATTGGGGATGAAGGGACTCGATTATTCGCCACCTACTTAAAGTCTGATCTTGTTTACATGTAAGAAATTATTTATATCATTGGATGGTAATCTAAAATATGCCTACATTGGTTATATGACTTTACAAAAGATATAAAAAAAAAAGAAAAAGAAAATCTAGGAGAGAGAACCATTTTAAAACATTTTGATGCTTCAGAAGAATCCATACCACCGAAGTATATTAAGTGGTTCCCTTGGGCAAGTGTTTTCTACTATAGCCTCGGGCCAACCAAAGTCTTGTGAGCCGACCAAAGCCTTGGTTGAGAGAAGTGAAAGAGCCTGTCGTATATATGTATATATATATATATATATATCTATATATATATATATATATATATATATATATATGTATGTGTATATGTTTGTGTGCCTGTGGTTGTCCCCCAACATCGCTTGACAAGCGATGGTCGTGTGTTTACGTCCCGTAAGCTAGCAGTTCGGTAAAGAGACCGATAGAATAAGTACTAGGCTTACAAATAATAAGTACTGGGGTCGATTTGCTCGACTAAAGGCGGTGCTCCAGTATGGCCGCAGTCAATTTACTGAAACAAGTAAGAGTAAAGTGAGAGTGAGTAATATATATATATAATATATATAATAGATATATATATATTATAATATATATTATATATATATATATATATATATATATATATAATGTGTGTGATATCTCCATTTTAACTCCATTTAAATATCCACTATTTTGGTGTTATAAATGAATTCCCCAACATTGGAAGCATTTAATGGCAAATAATAATAATAATAATAATGGTGATGTGGCTAGTACTAAGGATTTCTCACATAGGCTCAAGGCTTAGAATTTGTGGCGTCGACTACATTCCTAAATCCGAATTTTTGTGTCAACGTAGGAAATTATTATCATAATGACGAAGATACGCTCATCCTTCCGGTGGTGGATATATAAGTACCAGCTAAGTACTGAGGCCAGTGAAATTGCTTACATACCTACCCACTCTCCTACATTACTTCGTCTTTTTGTAGCTCCGAGTCTCTCTTCCAGAAATTGTGCGGACTTTTTTTTTTTTGCCCATCTTATCAGTTGTCTTTATACGGATGAAGAAAGAACACAAGAATGTGATGATGATGATGATGATGATGATAATGACGGTGATGATGATGATGATGATATTTTTGATAACGATGATGGGTACGACGCCAATCATGAGGATGATGATAATGATGATGACGACGATGTATGCTGGTCGCTATATTTAAAGTTCGGAATATCGGAGTGACGCTGTCAATTTATTTATTTATTTGGTTATTTTTGAAGAAGTAGTAGTAGTAGTAGTAGTAGTAGTAGTAGTAGTATAGTAGTAGTAGAAGTAGGGTGATCATTATTAATATTTACCAGTGGGAAAAAAATAATGTGATGTGTTGTGACAAGTTGTCATAAGGTCGGCTTGTATAAAAAAAAAATTGTTGTACACGCCACTCTCTAATTTCTGCGTATACACATATGCATACATATATATATATACACATAACGGATGTACAATAACGACAGACAAATGAGCAGGATTAGACATACACACGCACATGTCTACACCACAAATATGCACGCAAAGAACTACATACAACACACACGCGCGTACTTGAATACGGATCTCCAGCAAAAATCACACTACATACATACA
>NC_043009.1:4359045-4387089 GCF_006345805.1 Octopus sinensis
AGGACTTATTCTTTATAAGCCTAGTACTTATTCTATCGGTCTTTTTTGCCGGACCGCTAAGTGACGGGGACGTAAACACACCAGCATTGGTTGTTAAGTGATGTTGGAGTGGGAGAAAACACAGACACACAAACATATACACACATATATGTATATATATACATATATACGACAGGCATGTTTCAGTTCCCGTCTACCAAATCCCCTTACAAGGCTTTGCTCGGCCCGAGGTTATAGTAGAAGACACTTGCCGAAGGTGACACGCACTGAGAATGAACAGGGAACCATATGGCTGGTAAGCAAACCACTTACCACACAGCCACTCTTACGCTTAGGATTTCAGAAAAAAATATATCAATGTATAAAAGGAGAAACATTCTGTAGTTTTGGATATATCGACAGCAAAGACCGAATCGTTACGTTTTGGATACTTTGAGTATTATGCTGTTCAAAGAAATTTGACCAGGGGCAAAACCGGCAATAACAACAAGAGCTAGGTTTCAAGTAAATGGACAATACCATTCACTCATCAAATTCTTTAGCCTTATACTTATATTAGACATCATTATTTTAACAGTCAGAGTTGAAACACATCACACAATAACTTCTGCTTGTGATAATAATTTGTTTTATTTGGGGTTTTTTAAATTTTGTTTTCCCCCGTTTCCTTTCTTTGTGTTCGTTGTATGTTTTTGGTGTTTTATTAACAAAGTGCCGATAGTCTTCGGCGTCACTGTTTATCAAATTTAACCATTTACACTCAATATTGGACATTCTTACGTTATGAAAAGGTCAGAGTTTATATCGACCAATATATTAAGGCGAAACAACATTAAGTAATTGGTAATGAACATTTTAAAACTTCCATTTTAGACTCTTGTCTTTTAAAAGATTCACGCAAACACACACAACACACATATACTACACACATACGCATGCATATATTTTATTATATTACGCAATACACTTACATGTGATAAGCACACAACCATACAAGCTTTTATACAATATTATTTTCCTTACATACTTGCATAGTCTGTATGTCCGTGTATGCATGCATGTTTGTATTATATATTTCTAGTACATTATCCAATTATCATTGAGTAATTTGTTACGTCATCCTCTTTGTTTTTTCTATCTGTATTAATGTAGGAGTATATACAAATACACACACCATAAATATGTACATATACACTGACTTATATACTCGTACATGTTGGCATGTACACTTGTATATGTGTGGAAGGGGAGTGTGTGTGTGTGTGTGTGTGTGTGTGGTGTGTGTTTGTATCCAAAAAGAAAAGGAAAGAGAAAGAGAAGAGGATAGATGAAAAATTGCTTACACATTGAGAAAAGATATGAAGCTAGACAAATAACATTTAAGTAAAATAGCTTAATATTAGGCAATAATTGAACAGGCATGTGTGTTTGTCTGTGTGTGTGTGTATGTATGTGTGTGTGCTTATATATCAATATAAGCAAATGTCCGCGAATACATGCGATACATAAAGATGCGTATACATATACATATATACATACACACTATATATATATATATATATATATGCGCGCGTGCGTAGCCTGGGCGGGTCTGTATATATGTATAGGTATGTGTGTATGTGTGTGTGTGTGTGTGTGTGTAATCTCTACATCATATCTATCATGTGTAAAGCTGGAGGTGATACAAGACAAGTCTTTGTAAGCCATTTTAAGTTGAAAGGTGAAAGGTCATTACAACGCTGATAAATGTTGCCGAGCGAAAAGATCAAGGGTTCGCGCTAAAAAATAAGTAAATAAATAGATAAATAAAAAATTTCACAAAAAAAATCTGTGGTGAAAGAGGAAGAGAGTAAAAAGAACATAATTGTAAAACGTAATAAACCAAAAATCATACAAATAATCATAAAATAAAACTAAAAAAAAGACTGAGAGTATACAAAAGAAGGAAAGAAAGAAAGAAAGAAAGGACAATGAGAAATGTTAAATTGGTCTTCTCTTATTGCTCCAAAAATAACGCGTACTATGATGAACAAACATGTCACCGGTACGTGTTTGTGTGCTCGTAGTCTATGTACGAATGTATGCCTGTATGTATGCGTGTTTGTGCGTGTGTAGTTCTGTGGTGTGTGTGTGTGTGTGTGATATTTTATCTTGTTTCAGCCATGGACTACGGCCATGTTGCGGGGCACCTCTTTCAAGGTTTGAAGGCGAACACATCCAGCCCAGGAAGTTATTTTTTTTTAACCTGTTACTTACTTGGTCGATCGTTCTCTTCTGCCCCCGAAACGTTGTTAAGTTGCAGCGACGAAAACAAAACTGAAACCGGGCGTCAAATTATGGTTGAACGCACTCACACACGACAGGCTTCGTTTCGGTTTCCTTCAACCAGATCTTCTCACAAGGCTTTCATGAGGCCGAGTCTAGAGTCGAAGACACATGTCCAATGTGTACCGCGCAATGGAACTGAACCCGAAGCCATGCTTGCACACAACACACTTTCTCTCTCTCTCTCTCTCTCTCTCTCTCACTACACACACACACACACACACGCACACACACACACACACACACACACATATATATGTATCACCGGGATCAACTAGGCTATCACATCGCTAACAGAAGAAAGAGTAAGAGAAAGTTGTGGCGGAAGAGTACAGCAGGGATCGCCACCAACCCCTGCCGGAGCCGCGTGGAACTTTTTAGGTGTTTTCGCTCAATAAACACTCACAACGCCTGGTCTGGGAATCGAAACCGCGATCCTACAACCGCGAGTCCGCTGCCCTAACCACTGGGCCATTGCGCCTCCATATATGTATGTATGTATGTATGTATGTATGTATGTATGTATGTATATAAAATTCAACAGAGCTGTTATAATCGAATAATCCTTTCTACTATAGGCATAAAGCCTGGAATTTGGAGAGAGGATGATAGTCGATTACATCGACCCCAGTACTCAGCTGGTACTTATTTCATCTACGCCGAAAGGGTGAAAGACAAAAGGAAGCCACAGCATGGACGTAGTCCATCGACTGAGACCACTAAAAGGACAATACATGTAGACTTGCTTATACAAATGGGCAAGGAAAGCGAAACATGTGAGAAGCTGTGTATAAACATAAATACCAATGGCTCAGTGTTCTAGAGTTTTGCAGAGAACCAACGGAGAAACACGTTGAATTTAGTAAACTCGCACGGACATCGAAGTCCTTGTTTCACTAACTAGTAAATGGCACTCCGTCAGTTACGACGACGAGGGTTCCAGTTGATCCGATCAATGGAATAGCCTGTTCGGGAAATTAAGGTGCAAGTGGCTGAGCACTCCACTGACACGTGTACCCTTAAGGAGATTCAGTGTGATACAGAGCGCGACAAGACCGGCCCTTTGAAATACAGGTGCTTCTCGTTTTTGCCAGATGAGTGAACTGGAGCAACGTGGAATAAAAAGTCTTGCTCAAGGACACAGCGCATCGCCAGGAATTGAACTCATGACCTTATGATCGTGGTCCGATCATGCCCTAACCACTAGGTCACGTGATTTCACTTTCTCTAAGTATACTGCAGATATTCTACTATGTATGTACGTATGCGTTTATATAGGCGCAGACATGGCTGTATGGTTAAGAAGTTCGCTTTGCAATCACCTCCTTTCAGGTTCGATCCCACTTTGCGGAACACCATTGTTTATGTATGTATGTATATGTGTATGTGTGTGTGTGTGTACGCACACAGGCACATACGAGGAAGTTTTCTTTTTTACGTGGAACTTGTACAATTAAACAGACTCTCAACCAACACGTAAGAACATTTCCACGAGTCTATCTCTGTTGCTGACATCCAACATTCACCCTTCTCTAGTTTTTTTTCCCCATTCATTCCCTTTGTCCCCCCCTCCATCTCTCTTCTTTTTTGTATCTTTCTATGAGTTTCCTCTATCTAAATTATTGCTCCTGTCTTTGTATTTCGTGTTCCGTGTCAATAAAAAAATATACAAGTTCATAGCAAGCCACCCAAGTCCGGTTATATTGTAACGTACACTCTTCGTTATCTTGGCTGCTGTTGCCGTCAATGTTCTTATCATATTTAAAGTAGTAATAGTAGTAGTAGTAGAAGTAGTAGTAGTAGTAGTAATAGTAGTTTTTGCTAAAAGTGATCTATAGATGTGTATATTTTTTTCGTGGTTTTTTCTCATTACAAGAAATCTGGAAATATTAGTGATAGCCACCTAACTTAGTGGTAGTTCTTACAGCAGAATGGCCAGGCTGTTGGGAAAATGCCTTGCGGTATTTGTCCCTCGTCTTTGCGTTCTAGATTCAAATCCTGCGGTGGCCAACATTGCTTCTCATCCTCCCGACATCAATAAAATAAAGCAATTTTAACGTACTGGAAAATTTCAGTAGCGTAGCGTGTGGGGTTGTGCATTCTGCACAGAGCTGCCACTTTTTCGTGGTTTGTATATGATAAAGACATGTGTTTGAGAATACTGGTGGCCAAGTTGGCCACAACACATGTGGGCCCAAACCCACCCCGAACCCATGCTACGCCAATGGACGAGATGACATCGCCTTATTACTCGCCCCTAAATTTCAGGTCTGGTGCCTATTTTAGAAACCTTCGTTGAGGGCAGTGTAACATTAAAGGGCGGTGGGAATGCAGAATAATTAGAGCGATTGGAAAATATGTCGTGCTTTTACATTGTGTTTAAATTCTTGCCGAGGTCAAATGTTACTTTTATCCTTCCAGGTTGAGGCAATAAAATCAGTCATGTACTGAGGTCGATTGTGTAAACTATCCACTTCCCCAAAATTTTCAGGACTTGTTTCTATGTTAGAAACAATTTATGGCTGTCGATAGGCAGAATCTTTAGAGTGTTATTCAAATTCTTGTTTCAGTCATGTGACTGTGGCTATGTTGGAGCATCGCCCTTTAATCGAGCAAGTCATCCCCAGAATTTATTCTTTGTAAGCCTAGTACTTATTCTATCGATATCTTTTGCAGAACCGCTAACATACACCTTAAAGTTGACACCGCTCCGCTAAACGCAGAAATTTTCTGTCTCGCTATTGGCTAAAATTTCAGTTTTTCTATTTCTAAACCTCTGTAACTTTTGCTTCCATTTTTTTTTTTTTCTCAACAACATCATACCTTCATAGTAATGAGATTGGAAGACTACACTGTTATAGCCGATTTTCAAATTTTTTACTTCCTTTTAAAAAATGCATATTTGGACTAGATCCGTAAGTAGACTATGATTGAGGTAGATTTGGCAGCTATTTCTAGCATATTTTATCCACTTTATTACTACTCTGCAAAAATTGTTGAATGCTAGCTGGAAGCAAGCATTAACAGGAAAAAAGTTGCAGCAGCAGCAGTAGTAGTAGTAGTAGTAGTAGTAGTAGTAGTAGTAGTAGTAGTAGTAGTAGTGTGAATACAATCAACTTAAGTCATCAGTCAGTGAAGAGAAGTAAAGAGTGGCACGTTATCTGTAGATCACCATAAATGAGACCTCTGTTACCATATGCTTGACAAAACCACATGGTGCCAACTTTGAATATTGGCCATGACGCCAATTTGGGATTGACTGGAAAAACTATTAGGAATAGACAAAATAGATACAGTGATAGACTCACGTTGCTGTATACACACAACGAAACTATATACACACAACACGTGCTCGACCAGAATAATACAGTTACTTAGTGTGTATATGTGTGTGTATGTGTGTGTGTGTGAGTGTGTGTGTGTATGTGTGTGTGTGCACGATCTTGTGTGTATGTCTTTTATCTTTTATTTGTTTCCCTCACTGGAGTGTGGTTGTGCAGAGGCACTGCCTTCAGAGTTTTTAATTGCTCAAATCGACCCCAGCATTTTTCTCCAAAGTCTGTTACTGATTCTATTAATTCCATTTAGTGGACCACTAATATACGAGGATGTAAGCAGACGAACACCGGTTGTGAAACGGTAGGGTGGGGGTCAAAGACACAGACCCTATATTAGGACAAAATCCTTGAAGAGAAAACCCAACCGGGCAATATAATTTTGATTTTTTTAATAAAATTTCTCTTTCCTGAAATATTTTTAATTGTAAAGGAAGAACACTATCCCGAGGGATATATACTGCCAGCAGATTTTTTCCGGGGAAAATTTTTGTCCTCGTGGGAATTTTGTCCTAGTACCCAGACACACCTATGTGTACACACACACAAACAAACACAAAGAAACATACCCGACGGTATTCTTCAGAGTGGGATTGAACTTGAATGCAAGTGATTGCAAAGCGAGCTTCTTAATCATACAGCCATGTCTGCGCCAATGTAAATACACACACACACACACACACACACGCACATACACACACACACACAAGTATGTCTATACATACACGCGGGCATACACACACACGCACATCATAGCTTCGAATGGAAGGTAAACAAGCGCTTCATATACAGAATAGCCGACCGAGAATTCTGTCGGGGTTGCGTTTGTTGAAACGTATACTTTCAACCAGATTGGTTCCGGCTGACCGAATTATACGACTCTGTTAGAAAAACCCAAATACAGTATTAAAAGTACGACAACTTTTTATCCTATCTTTTTCCATTTTCTTGTTTTTCTTTTTCAACCAATATTGATCTAGGTCATGCTTACATTTCATTTAATGAATAGGAGATAGATCTAACTCTTCCGTGTGTGGATAGGTCGGCAGTCTATCTACGTTAACCGTAACAAGCAATCAGATAATTCTATTTCATCCAGAAAGCTTCGATAAATGAAATCATTTATAACTAAGTGTACTGTACAAAGCACAAGAAGAAATATTTGTTGTAAGCTTCAACTCCTGAACTTTTAGCTCGTGATTAAACGATTTATCCTGGAATATTTCAATTTTCACAATATGTTGTATGTCATGGCTTAACACCAAAGTACGGTATGTATTAAAAGGATGAATTTGATAATTTCTAATATATTGGGTATCAGAAATAAAAGGGGCACATTAAGATAAAGATCGCTAACATAATTCTATGGACGATAGGGAGACAATCCTAAACGTTCTTGATTCTTGGCTTACGTCAACGCTAAAGTAATCTTCGTAATTGTTTGATGGTATTGAATAAAGGCGGCGAACTGGCAGAAACGTTGGCGCGCCGGGCGAAATGCTTAGCGGTATTTCGTCTGCTGCTACGTTCTAAGTTCAAATTCCGCCGAGGTCGACTTTGCCTTTCATTTTTTCGGGGTAGCCCCTTGTGTGTAGAAAAGAAATAGGTATTGAATAACTAGGCTATATAGCTTTATGTATCTTTCGTTTACTTGTTTCGACGATCCAGTTGCGGCGGCCATGTGCGACCACCACATTGAGGGGAATAGTCTAGTGAATCAACCTAATTACTATTTTTTCTTAAGTCTAATACTTATTCCATCGGACAGTTTTTGCCGAACTGCTAATTTACGGTGATGTAAACAAACCAACACAAGTTGTCAAGCGATGATGTTGGACAAACACAAGACTCGTACATAGATTCCTACATACGTATACACACACACATAAATGCGTGTGTGCGTGTGTGTGTGTGTACCTTACGGGCTTCTTTCAATTTCCGTCTACCAAATTCACTCACAAAGATTTCGTTGGTTCTGAACTACAGTAGATGATACTTTCCCGAAGTGCCATGCACCGAGACTGAAACCGGAACTATGTGGTTAGGAAGTAAACATCTTATCACACGGCCACGACACGGAATAAATTCAACAGTATTGCTTAACTCTTATTTCATCTTCCGACTCCTCGAAATCACTCTTTTTCCAGTGTTGTAGTCATTGATCTCTTATTTACTCTTCCATTGGTATTGAGTAGTCTTTAAACACTAGTATCTTCTTTTACATTCTGAAAGTTTTACTATTTCTACGTATATTTCTCCTTCACCCTTCCTTACAACCACCACCCACACTCCACACTCTCTCTCATACATACACACACACATACACACACACACACACACACCACACACACACACATATATATATATATATATGTGTGTGTGTGCGTGTGTGTACAGACACATACACGAATGTGAATATCTAAGAATTGGGTGTCATATTTAAATATCTGTATGTGTATGTATATATATATATAATAACAAAATAATAAATAAAACATATGCATATATACATACATTTATGTACATACCTACATCTATATGTATATATACACATTCATATATATAGATACAGGACACCAAATATATATATACATATACATATTCTTGTGTTTGGCAAGTGTAATAAATTGCCGGGCGACAGAAATATCACAACGAATATAAAACTAATGAGGAGGCATTGACTTTAATATACAGTTCTTATGACGTTAGTTAAGTTTATGGCAGTCACTTAATCTCACCGTTGGTTACCAAATTATGAGAAAACAGCAGGATATTGTTATTTTCAGCGAACATTTGCGAAAAGTATATTCCTTTCTTTTTATTCTTTAACTGATTTTTGTCACTGAAGTGCGGCCATGCTGTGGAATCCGTCTTATCGACTCCACTATTTATTTCGGTGCGATACTTCATGGTACTACTTTTATCGATCCCTCTTTATCAAAAGCTAAGTTATTTTTATGTGAAAGGACGTAACGAAATGCAATGAAGTCTTGCCAGCATACACAGTCTTAGCCACACGCCATTATCTATCTATCTATCTATCTATCTATCTATCTATCTATCTATCTATCTATCTATCTATCTATCTATCTATCTATCTATCTATCTATCTATCTATCTATCTATCTATCTATCTATCTACCTATCTCTCTATCTATCTATCAGAGCCTTGTGAGTGGATCTGGTAGACGGAAACTGAAAAAAGCCCGTCGTATATATATATATATATATGTGTGTGTGTATGTGTGTGTGAGTGTGTGTGTATGTTTGTGTGTCTGTGATTGTCCTACCCCCAACATCGTGTGACAACCGATGTGAGTGTGTTTAGGTCCCCGTAACTTAGAGGTTCGGCAAAAAGAGACAGATAGAATAAGTACGAGGCTTACAAAGAGTAAGTCCTGGGGTCGATTTGCTCGACCAAATGCGGTGCTCCTGCATGGCCACAGTCAAATGACTGAAACAAGTAAAAGAGTAAAAGAGAATATATATATATATATATGTGTGTGTGTGTGTATGTATATATGCTCCCTCCACATGCACCATGCACTCACATATAAATGCACTAAACTACCACTCTGTTACCCTGTGTAATGTTCCTAATAAAACCAGAATCACTGAAATCGAAGCATTTTCGCCTTTTCCCAACATATTTTTATCAATGAGGTGCAACTATTTTTCTGATCCTAGCAATTTTCTGTTATCTGCTCGTATGCTGTGAATTGAGACGATTCTGCTTAAACTAACAATATTTAACAAGTAATAGACTGAACAGATGCCTCCTCAGATATTTCTTACTTCAAATATTTCTCAGATCTATATCAAATCCTGCCAATGTTGCTTTATACGTATCATATTATATACTGGAGCCTTCGTGGCTGTTTTTTTTTTTTTTTAGAGAAATTTGCATCGCAACAACGCCATATTCTAGGATCCTCTTCGTTGAAGTTTATCCCGGGTAAAGGGACTCACACTATAATCATAGGCAGAATATACCCTCGTGAGTAAAATCTAGGAATCAAAGACTGCTTGGAAACCTATTGGAAACCTTTTTGGATAAATCGCTGTTGTTTTTCAGAAAGATATTTAACCTGTCCCTTCCTTTGGTTTAACATCACTCCACTTAAAAATTGGCCATTGTGTAACTCTAACGAAATCCAGTTTGATTTAAACTTTTAAACCGGGTTTGCTTATAAGCTATTCTATTCCTGCCACCAATGTTGAATCCTATGAACAATGCCTCGGACATAGCCCCTATTTCGATTACCATAAAATTGCTGTATATTAAGGTAATAGTTCATTCCATCATACAATTCAGTAATATATACACTGTATCAAACCCATACACTTACGACATTATTTGCATATCATTTTATATTATATTACTGATGAGGTCTAATTTATGCTGTAGAATATCATTACCCCATATTGCTAATGAGGGTAAAGTCTATAAAATTGTGTTCAACATATCTGATTGAAGCAGACTGCTATAAAAATATCCTGTAAACGTAATATATCAAGTCACAGATTATTATGTGTGTGCGTGTGTATGTGAGTGTATGGGTGTGTATGAGTGTGTGTGTGCTTCAAAATGTATCGTTATAACATACCAAGTCGCGCACAAAACCACCTTTATGCATATACATGAGTCACCTCATTACAGAGAGGGAAATCGTATGTACGTGTGTGTTTGATTGTGTATGTGGTACACATACCTACACACACACACACACACACACACGCACACATATAGGTATGAAATGAAGTCGCTGAGAATTGTGATTTGCGAACGTGTAACTAATGAAGATTCAGTCTATATATAAAGATACCTTTGTATCTAATCAAATTCAACAGGTTATGAATATATGCATATATATCAAACTAAATCGCGAATAATAAACGAAGATGATAACAATAACAACAAGTGACTGTTGTTGTTGATGTAGTAGTAGTAGTAGTAGTAGTAGTAGTAGTAGTAGTAGCAGTAGCAGCAGCAGCAGCAGTAATGACAGTATATATATATATTTTTTAAACTAATGGAGCCTTACGTTGTAGAGTAAGCCATCTCGCATATAGTATCTCATCTCATAAATTTAAGTGCATGGTGCGAGCATGTGTGAGTGTGTGTGTATGTGTGTGTGTGTATGTGTGTGTGTGTGTATGTGTGTGTTTGGTGTACTATGCACTTACGTATATTAATTCTATATCAATTCATTTATGAATCTATGTATGTATGTCTCTCTGTATATATATATATATATATATATATATATGTATGTATTATTATTAAAATATATCGGTGAGGAATTGGTGTTTTATGCAAACGTTGCTCATAGAAATTTTGTTAGTTTCCAGACTAACTGAAGTATGTAATGAAACTAAAATACTTGTAAAAGATATTGCTCTTTGAAGATCAATCGATCGATTGAGGTCAGAGATTCTGAAATAATTTCCTATGTAAAATTCGTAGTCGAATCAAACCATAGACCACTGGAATATATGTATAATACAAAGTAGATGAATAAAAATAAATACATAATACATAACGAAACAAAATATGATTTATTTTTTGTGTAGTCCATTATTGATCAACATCAATAATGCGTACATTATTGTGTACGCATTATTATTGTTAGTTTCACCCTTTTTACTCGTTATAAATCACTCTCTGTTTTGTGTATTTCGCCCGTATAAGTGACCTCAAAGTATTGGGCTCTTGCGCGAAATAAAAGGAAATATTGCTGTCTCTTTCATAATCAACTGTATGCAAATTATCCACCGTTTTCGTATTTTGTCATTTTAATGTATCCTCATCGGTTGGTCTTGTGGTCTACATGTATATACGATGCGGTGTTGAAATCTTACTGCTTTTAAGGATATTGAACAGGTCTGGCTGGAGGCCCAACCTTCCCAGTTCTTGTTCAGGGCTTAGAAAAACTGAAAAACGGCTGCAATAAGTGTGTGAATCTGAGAGGGGAATATGTTGAATAAAATCGTAATTAATTGATACTCCTGTATTTTCTTTTATCCAAAGCCAGGAGTTTCTCAGCATCCTCTCGGATGTATATAAATCATATATTTGTACTTATTCCACTGCGCAATATTTGTACTTATTCCACTGCGCAGTCAGCCAATGCTCTCTGAGATAAATTATTGGATGGAACCTGTGCTGAAGCTCTTCGTAAACCTCGGCAAAGTCAACCCCGGCGGAATTTGAACTCAGAACGTAACGGCAGATGAAATACGGCTACGAATTTCGCCCGGCGTGCTAACGTTTCTGCCAGCTCGCCGCCTTGTAGATAAACAGATAGACAGACAGACAGATGGAGGGGAATCGAAACACACTGACACACGTATTGCCACAAACCTAAATGCGCCTTTACGCTCTGTTTTACACACACAAACACACATACACACATACAGACACTTATATATCATACTTGTATAAACACTTACATAAACACCATGATATACGCGCGCTTATAAACCTATTCACATATAAATACCAACTACACAGAAAAACACACGTACACACATTACAACCATACAAATTGAGAAACAACTTTGGGAATTTTGTTAGGGAAACGCAAAAAAAAATATTACAAGTAGAAAACCATGGCTGTTTCCTCGCACCAACACCAGCAACACTACCACCACCACCACCACCACCACCACCACCTCCTCTACTAAAAGCCGCCATTAGAAACCGCACCAACGTCCATCTGAGACGATGTTTGCTTTCACCTTTTAAGTGTGTTGTAGAGTGTGTTGTTGTTTTAACCTTGTCTTCCATGAAAGTCATTTGACGACAATATCAACTCTTTGTGCCTCGTTGTAGCCTACTCCTTTTACTTCGTAGCTGTAACTTATGTCAAACTCGGTGATGATCTATTGCGCCAGCTGATCAAGACGGACATTTTTTTTACCATTTAAAGAAATAATAATAATAATGGTAGTAGTAGTAGTAGTAGTAGTAGTAGTAGTAGTAGTAGTAGTAGTAGTAGTAATAGTAGTAGTAGTAGTGACTACGACGATAAAAACAGTACTAGAGTACAAGAAAGCAAAATACAGACTGTCTAAAAATATGTACTGCGAAACTTAAGACTTAATTTTACTTCGCGGTTTAGGTTATATTTCGTTTTTTTTTTGAAAATTTTACTGATGGCATCTTATAATCTAATTTGCGCCCGCACACACACACATACACACACACACACACACACACACACACACACACACAAACAAACACATACACACACGCATGCATGCCTTCTAAACACATGGTTCCTGGTTCAGTCCCGCTGCGCGTCACCTTCAGCAAGTTTATTCTACTACTGCGTGGAACTTTGGACAAGTGTCTTCTACTTATAGCCGCGGGCCGACCAAAGCCTTATGAGTAGATTTGGTAGACGGAAACAGAAAGAAGCTCGTCGTATATATATATATATATTATATATATATATATATATATATTATATATTAAGCTAAAATACATGCAGCTCGAGATTTGAACGCCTAAGATGTAGACAAATTAAAATGAATTTAATGTATCTTATCGTTCTCTTCATACGATATAATAAAGAGATTACCCTGATTTGTTTCATGGCTGCTTGGCCGCTCTTCAGAGGATAAGTACTCCTTGTCCTTCTGTATACGAAGATAACTTCATAGCAGTCGTTATGCAAATCAGTCACAAATTTAGCATTTAGCTGTAAAGGAGAATTACATTTGCATTAATGGATACCATGATTCAATATTATGTAAATATGATGGGTACAGCGTATAACAGAACGTTTTAGTTAGATTCAAAATAGTAAAAACTCCCACATATAAAATAATCGAATATGAATATATCATATAGTCTCCACACTAAAAAAACAAAGAAAATAATGGAGATTGCCTTTATATAATTCATGGCTTCATGTCTTGTTGGGCTTTCTTTAGAGAAGCAAATGAAGAGAACTTTACAGCAATCGCTTTTTAACAATAGAAAGATTGAAAGTAAAAGATTATATTGGAGGGTTTCCAAAATAAAACTGAAATATGCCAAAGTAAATGCTATATGCCATTTCAACGCCCTCTCTCACCCTCTCTGTATTGCTCCTATTTCTCCCTCGCTCTCCTCTGTCTGACTCTCTCTCCCCCCCGTCTCTCTCTCTCTCTCTCTCTCTCTATATATATATATATATATATATATATATATGTATGTATGTATGTATGTATGTATGTATGTATGTATGTATGCATGTATGTATGTATGATGTGTGTATGTCTGAAATTTTTGATGGATTTCAAGCATAGTTTTAATAATTCAATAAGTTTCCCAAGAAGTCCATATTCGGAACGACATAAATGACATCGCAAAAAGAAATATTATACGAATCTCACTCAACGCGCGCGCACACACACAGAGGCCGAGAAACATTTATATAAATTGACATTTAAGCGCGAAACTACCCACTTGTCGGTTATGTGTTACTCTGTATTCAGTGGTCTTGAAAATAAGAAGGAACAGAAAATGAAGTGCGGGATAAAACATTAGAAGTGTAAACAATTTAAAATATACTCCAATCTATTAATTATTCTCATTCTCTCCATCTGTCCGCCTCTCTCTGTTCTCTCTCTCTCTATCTATCTATCTAGATACATGAATGTAGGGTTAAATATTTGGTGCGTTTTGTATGTATGTATAAAACCGCTCAAACATTATATATATATATATATATATATATATATATATATATATATATATATATATATATATATATTATACTTGTGTGTATATATATATTTAAAACCGAGAGGAAATGAAATAAATGAAAGGGAAGAAATCAAAATGTGGAACTTCTTCTCCCGTCACGTTGAGAAGGGTTACTACTCTGGCGTTGAGATGTAACAAATGGGGTCATACCCTTCCCCTTATCTCTTTCTCTCTCTCTCTCTCTCTCTCTCTCTCTCCCTCTCTCCTATATCATTTTGCTTGTCAGCCTCGCAGTCTTCCTTGTCTTTCTTTGTCACCCTTGTCAGACATGTAGACTGCCTTCTGTTCTCTCTCCTCACCAACATCCAACAAACCAACAAGCCAGCTAACCAGCCGGTCTGCCAGCCAGCCAGCCACTCAGTCGCCCAATTTCTCTCTCTCCCTCTCTCTCCCTCTCCTCTCTCTCTCCCTCTCCCTCTCTCTCTCTTCTTTCTCTCTCTCTCTCTCTCGCTCTTTCTCTCCATCTCAAACACGCTGTCTCTGAGTTATAGAAAACAGACCCAGCAAAGAAGTGAGAAAATGGTCAAAGCTCTCCGCCTATCCATTTCCCAGCTGCTGTGTAACAAACAGAATGGTAAAAGGAAAGAAAGAAAGAGAGGAGAGAGAGAGAGAGAGAGAGAGAGAGTGTGTGAGCGAGAGAAAGAAAGAGGGAGGTTGAGAAAGAGTTAGACATTCAGTAAAGAAAGACAAAAAGGAAAAGGGTCAGAGTTCATTCGGTTGCATTTCATAAGAAAGGAGGTGACATATACTACTACTACTACTACTACTACTACTACTACTACTACTACTACTGTGTGATTGTGGTGGTAGTGGTGATGGTGCGGTGGATATTGATTTTCTTATTGCTACTGTTGATGTACAAATACTGGCTGTGGTTCCTTTTCCTTATACTGTTTGCTACTGATGTTAATAATTTTGAGAAGTTTACTCAGAGCTGTCTTCTTTAAATTCATCAAACACTGTACGTTAAGATACTATACTGAACAATAATAAAAACAATGGTTTCAAGTTTTGGAACAGGACTGGCATGTCTTTTTTTGTTGTTGTTCTGTTGTGTTTTTGTTGGTGGGGGCTGGGATTACATTGACACACCCAGAACTAGACTGGTACTTATTTTATCGACTCTGGCAGAATGAAATGCAAAGTCAACTCCTGCCTTTCTTCCCGTCGGTGGTCGATAAAATAAGTACCAGTTGATCACTGGGGTCGATGTAATCGGTTGGCCCTTATCCTCGCTCGAAACATGCTGGCCTTGGACCAAAATTTGAAACCATTATTATTATTATTATTATTATTATTATTGAGTAGGAGAGCAGTGCATGCCATCAAAGTGACACTGGGGCAAAATATACGAAGCCTAGTATACCCATCATGACTACCCGTCTGATAAGGCTACACCAGGCACATGCATCACAACCATATGTGCGTGACATGGTGATCTCATATCAAGATAAACAGAGCATGACCTTGCAGGTGGGGCCCAGTTAGAATTTTCTTCTGGTCGAGTAACCCCATCCCTCTCAAAAGGTCCTTGAATAAGGATTGTTTAAGGATGTTGAACGAACCACCCATGTTTCCAGAGGTGAATTATCCAAATCTCAAAAAATTTCTTTCAACACACGGCTAAGATGCTCCCCCACTACGTCTGCTCGTGATCAGAGATGCGCATACCGTCAGCCACTACAGAATGGCATTTGGTAGAATTGATAGGGTATTGCATCACTCCATTAAGTCGCGGTCCTTTAAGTTCTGTGTTCAAATCTCACAGAGCTCGGATCTGTTTTTCTTCCTCCTTGCATCGCTAAAATGAAAAGCCATTTTATTTCATTATTTTGTGCGGCTAATACGATTACATAGACACTACTCCACGGTGGTTGCTTAGTTGTCAGTCGATAGATCTACCCCAGTACGTAACAAGTTCTTGATTTATCGATCTTGAAAAGACGAAAGGCAAAGTCGACTTCGGCGGAATTTTAACTCATAGCATAAAGACGGATGAAATACCTATTTCTTTATTACCCACAAGGGGCTAAACATAGAGGGGACAAACAAGGACAGACATAGGTATTAAGTCGATTACATCGACCCCAGTGCGTAACTGGTACTTAATTTATCGACCCCGAAAGGATGAAAGGCAAAGTCGACCTCGGCGGAATTTGAACTCAGAACGTAACGGCAGACGAAATACCGCAAAGCATTTTGCCCGGCGTGATAACGATTCTGCCAGCTCGCCGCCTTGTGATTACCTAGATATTGACAAATACAGAGACTGTCTCTCCCTCTCTCACAAGCACACACAGACATACACTAGCTTTCTCTCCCTTAATTTCTCTCTCTCTTATTCGTATTTTTTTCTATCCCTCTCATTTACATGCTACTTTGCCTTAACGGGCAAAGGGTATATGTCTGACACCTGTTAATTGCCTTGTCGGTAGTCTATCTAACTAAACCTAAGTCAGAGGTGAGTTTTTGTCATTTGAGCCGGTAAGAAAATTACAGACCAGCCAGCAAACCAGCCAACCAAACAACCAAACAACCAAATATATAACTTTATAAATAAATAAATAAAGGTTAGAAACAGGACTGTACATTTGATATTGATATCATCGTTATCAGCAACGTGGCTAAGTAATGGTACCTCAGAAGAGTGTTTTGCATACTAAATGAACGTACGATAAATTCTCAAATGAATTGGACTGAAAAAATGACTTCAACGAACTGCGATTGTTAAAGTAATTATTAAACATCTTCAAGGGAAATAATTCTTATACGATCAATTTTTCAAAATTCTACGTCTTTATAAACAATGCAGGATCTTTTCGGTTTGAACGGCAGTTTTTTTTCTAGCGGTGTCATATGAAATTGTCACCCATAATTATGACTCTAGTATCGATCTATTGCATTTCAATCTATTTTTGGGTTAGGGGTGGGGGAAGGGTATCTTTTTTTCTTCAGAAATGTAAATAAACCCAATCTGTTTCTTAAACGAGGGACATTTTCATACGGCACAGAATGTTTTCACCTCAATAGACGGTCATTAATTGGTTGAAATTGCAGAAATTGAAGAAAAAAAGACAACAAATATCTTAAAAAACTATAGAATTTTCTCAATAAAGCCAAGAAAAAAGATGTTTTATAAACACATTCTACTAGTATACGAAGTTTAAAAGTGTTTAGTTACGTGGAAATTATTTTAAAAAACTGCCGTTCAAACCGAAAAGATCCACAATGCAGACTGGAGTAGATCTTGGTTTTAAGCTAACTTATGAAAACAACGTATTTCAAACTTATTAGACCTTCTCGATGGAATATATTTTACTCTCTCTCTCTGACCCCCATTTTCTCTGATTCTGCACCCCCACTTTCTCTTTCCCTCTCTCTTTTTCTCTCTCACATACACATATATTTATGGAGAGAAATAGTGGATATGGGGATTACGTCTGATCATCAATATGTTTGAAATAAAATGCCCCAAAGCAGCAATCTCAACGTTAGATAATATAACGTTAGAGTCTCACATGTAATGTGATGCGTTTTAAAACGTCCGTTTCCTTGGACTGAAACCTGAACTGTGGTTTCGATACGAACTTCTTAACAGCATGGACCGTGTGGTTAAGAAGCTCGCTTTGCAAACATATCGATTCGAGTTCAGTCCCACAGCTCTACTACTCTTCTACTATAGCCCCGGGCCGACCAAAGCCTTGTGAGTGGATTTGGCAGACGGAAACTTAAAGAAGCCCTTCGTATATATGTATGTGTATATGTTTGTGTGTCTGTGTTTGTCTCCCCGACATCGCTTGACAACCGATGCTGGTGTGTTTACGTCCCCGTAACTTAGCGGTTCGGCAAAAGAGACCGATAGAATAATTACTAGGCTTACAAAGAATAAGTCCTGGGGTCGATTTGCTCGACTAAAGGCGGTGCTCCAGCATGGCCATAGTCAAATGACTGAACAAGTAAAAGATTAAACGGAAAGTGAATATATTGCCGTTCTATGTTTCTTCATCTTTTTTGCATGTGGCATTTTCCGTAAATTCTACCGAAAACGTTGTTTCTCGCATTTGTTTATATAGCATATTTGGAACAGTTGGTGTGTTACTTTCTTTTCGACCTTCTGTTTTTATTAAGTGCTGTTTGACACTTTAATATTTTTCTCTTATTATTCGCTTGGATTTTGTTGGAAGGATTGCAAATGAGAGTTCTCCATCGTGTCAATGAAACATTTATTATTAACAAGGTCAAAACCAGTTTCGCAAATAACAGAATATTACTTCGTTGTAACGTAGAGTTATCATACTCACATATGCATACAGAACGCAGAAAATGGTAAAGAGAGAGAAAGAGGAAGAGAGACCTGGAGAGAGAGAGAGAGAGAGAGAATAAATGAAAGTGGAACTGAAATAAAGGTGTGAGGTGGCGCTCGAGGATAAAATCAAATGGAATTATTTGTCGTTTCTCATAGTCGTTGTTTTGCTCCAAGTTAGATCTGATGGTGTAAACCTTTGATTCCCACCATGGCAGTTCGACATAAACGAATGTACATGTATAAGACACACGTATATTATGGCGTATAATTCTTTATTTCTAAGATCATAGAAAATAATTTGATGAATATTTGTTAAATGGCCAGGTAATTACATGAAGGCTTTCTCGTATATATAGATATAATATATATATATATATATATATATAATATATATGCTTACGGTTATCAAGTATTCACCCTGAATTTTTTCTACCTAACTTATATATATATATATATAAGATATACGTATACGACGGGCTTCTTCCAGTTTCTCTCTACCTAACCCACTGAAAAATCTTCTGCCGCCCGAGGCTATAGTAAAAGACACTTGCCCCTGGTACACAGCAGTGGGACTGGAGTCGGAACCATATTGTCGAGAAGCAAGCTTCTTACCACACACGCACGCATTCACATATATATGTACATGTATGTCTATTGTGCATGGATATACTTTTGTCCTTTTAGTAGCGGTAAATGACATACGATGATGTGACACAGAATCGTTACTTCCCGAAGAAGGATAGCAAAATTTAAAGATTTTTAAACGCGAATAGCACAATAGAAACTAGATGATGGTTCCTGTTTCGATCAAGAGAAAGAGAAAGTGGAGTAAAGAGAGAGACAGAGAGAGAGAAAGTATGGAAGTAAAAAAGAGAGACACATAAAGTGAACGAAAGAAAATGAGCGGTATATCTAGTTCAACTTCGTTGGTTGTTTAAGGCATCTTTAGAGTTCGAGGCTTAAATGGAAAGTTGTCAAGTTTGTGTTTTGTCTTCAGGCTGACGACATTTAAATACATAAATGAAACGAAAGGTCTTATGTGATTGACCTTGAACGAAAACTAATTATCTTGCTTCATATCTCCTGTACTTCACTATATATTTATATATGTGTGTGTGTTTATGTATGTATGTATATCTATGTGCATATATATATATAGATATAGATATATGTATGTATGTATGTATGTATATATGTGCGTATATATATATATATGTATGTATATATATAGAGAGAGATATATCATGAATAATTGATAGATATAACAGCGATGATGGTGATCAAGTCAGTCGTAGCATTGGTGGTGGTGGTCATGATGAACGGTGGTGTCTGTGGTAGTGACGATGCTGCTGTTACTGAGGATGATGATGATGATGATGATGATGAGTTTGACGAGGATAATTCGTGATGGTAGCGTTATGATGATCGTTATATCGACGGCGGTGGTGATGGAGTGTACGGCGGTGATGACTTTGAGGAAAAAGGAATAGTGATGATGACGATGATGATGATGATGAACTTGGCGATAATGACGACAATAGCGACGACGACAACCGTGATGACGTGGATATCTTAGTTGGTAATATTAGAAACTCTAGAATCAGACAATATATTTCGCCCCGTTATCTTCAACAGCCGTCAGCACCAGTTTAAACCAAAAGTGTGCCCGGCCTCAAGTTCAACACGGAGTCAAAGAGATAAAACAGGAATTATATACACAAAACACACACAAACAACACACACACACACACACACACACACACACACACACACGCGCACACACATTTCTATCTCTCTCTCTCTTTCTCTCTCTCTTTCTCTTACACTAGTATACTGGATTATTTACATCACTACACAAACACACTTGCACGTGCGCACACACACACACACTGTATATATATATATATATGTGTGTGTGTGTGTGTGTGTGATGGCCATTATAATAAAACAACCATTGTTCTATCGCCGGTTTCTTGCTTTTTCACATTCTTGAATTTATTTTAGCGCTAATTGTTCGTGTTTATCCGGCAGCAGCAGCAGCAGCAGTAGTAGCAGTAGCAGTAGTAGCAGCAGCAGCAGTAGTAGTAGTAGTAGTAGTAATAGTAGTAGTAGTAGCAGTAGCTTTATTTCTACCCCTCCATTTTATGTCACGAACTAGTAGTGTCGCCCAATAGGTCCTCACATAATTTGAAATTATGCGGTCTGAGGTAGATTTTGGACTGATATTTCTAGCAAGTAGAAAGACCATATTGAGACATTCTGATTCATCTCTTGGTGATAGGAGACAGCGTTATGTAAAAACCGAAGCAAAAGCCGTTTTGATTTTGATGACGGTTCACTTAATCTTCTCAGTTTCACCTTCATATATTTTTTTTTTTATTCTTTGAATCTATTTTCCACCACCACCTTCACTACAGACTGCTGCTGCTGCTGCTAGTAGTAGTAGTAGTAGTAGTAGTAGTAGTAGTAGTAGTAGTAGTTAGTAGTAGTAGTAGTAGACAGCGGAGTCTATGTACTATTATTGTAGCAATATTCTAACTGGAATACTTGTATAGACATTTAAAAGTTAACAAAACCTCCAAGAAGAGCTATTTATTAGGTGGTAGGTAGAATTTTTAAAGAGAGCGAAAAATGAAATGGAAGAGCTGGCGAAATAATGGAGGATAGTTTCCGAGTTTTACTGGATGAATGATGGCAGTGACCGAGATTAGAACGAGAGAAAGAAAATTAACGAGAACTCATAAAACAAAACAATAATTGTGTTGAACATAAGTATACATATGCATATATATATATATATATATATATATATGTATTCACAATACGTCTGTTTATGTGTGTGTGTGTGTTTGCCGGTATATATTACACACACACCACACACACATATACATGTATATATATATATGTATATATATAATATATATATATATATATATATATATATAAATAAACGTGTGTGTATATATATACATATATAAACATATGTGTGTGTGTGTGTATATTTATATGTAAATTTATAAATGTATGTACGCATATGTATGTTATGTGTGTTTGTGTATATATATATATATATATATATGCGCATGTGTATGTATGTCTATTAATGTGTGTGGGCCTGTGTATGTACTGGAGAATTTCTCTGTATTTATATACATAGAAACTCTCCAGTTTATTCACACGCACATATGCGTTGTGTGTGTGTGTGTGTGTGTATACGTTTGCTATGTATATATAAACCTGTGTATGTCTGTGATTGCTTATATGCACACAGACACTATGTCTCCTGCTCGCACTCTCTCTCTCTCTTTCTCTCACTATTTTTCTATGCTATTTAGTGGTCTACAAATATCTATTTTACAGTTTTTAGCTTTGTTCTTCTACTTCCAAATTTTAAACTCATCAGAGAGCAACATTTTCTCTTATAATATTCTCATAAAACGATACAATAAACAATAGTTATATATCGTTGGAAAGTAGCCATTTCAATCACCTGTACAGTTTTCACTTACAAATATGAATCGTGTGTTAATTAAAAGATATACATAAATATCTATTGCTATGTTAATGTTCGTATTTTCTCTTCTTTTTTAGGTAAGTACAATGGAAAATATTTGAAACAATTTCTTTGTTATGCTGCTTATAACAGGTAAGGTGTTTTACGACATCTCAGTCCTAGAACGAAACCACGTCAAAAGTTCCTGGTGTTGCTTCTTTGGTTAATTATCTTTTACCAATGCTTTAATACTAACCAACATCCACGAACCCTCTAGTAAGGGTTTTTAATTGTCTGACAGGTGAAACGTAGACTGTGCTTTGATAATCTCTAATTGTCTGACTATTTCCTGTTTACACCTTTGATGACTGAAAGCTAAACCTTTTTAATACTAACACATTTGCGACCAACCGTTTCTAAATAAAAATTTTCATCAAAATCAAAAGGACAAATTGATATAATGAAATATCAATAGGCCAACATAAGCATGATAACTGCACTAGTATAATAGGTGATGACTAATATAATTAATAGTAAGTAGGAGTGGGTGTGTGGTAAGTAACTTGCTTACGAACCACATAGTTTCGGGTTCAGTCCCACTGCGTGGCACCTTGGGCAAGTGTCTTCTACGATAGCCTCGGGCCGAGCAAAGCCTTGTGAGTGGATTTGGTAGACGGAAACTGAAGGAAGCCCGTCGTATATATGTATATATATATGTGTATGTGTGTATATATGGTTGTGTGTCTGTGTTTGTTCCCCCAGCATCGCTTGACAACCGATGCTGGTGTGTTTACGTCCCCTGTAACCTAGCGGTTCGGCAAAAGAGACCGATAGAATAAGTACAAGCCTTAGAAAGAATAAGTCCTGGGGTCGATTTGCTCGACTAAAGGCGGTGCTCCAGCATGGCCTCACTCAAATGACTGAAACAAGTAAAAGAATAGAATAAAACTACGAATGTGAGATTGGAAATGACAAATAAATATCTTTCCGTTGTGTTAACAAAAAAAAAAAAAATAGGCAGAATATACTTCGTAGCATAAAAGATGCGATGACCACGGCAAGAATGCTTTTGATCATTGGTTCTATCCTGCACCTAAAGGACAACAAAAGCAACACCGGTGAATGCTTCTGAGCGAAAGAGTGCAGGGCATCTGAACGTTTCAAGAAAAACGATGGATTTGTAGTAGCAGATTAGTTCCTCTCGAAGGCGCAGACATTGGCAAAGCATTTTATGGCAGCCCAGCAACTGCCCAAATATGCAAATATCCCATTTCCACATCAGTGATGGAAAATAAAATTCCTTTAAATAGACTGTAGCGTTTAATTCTCTTATTCATATCTAAGTTTTGTGCTCAAAACTTTGCTGGTGAAGTTTCACCTGATTTGAATTAGTTTTCGAGTATGAGCGAGGCAGTTATACATTTCCTTGCTTCATACGCAATACCATAGACAGAATTTCAGCTTCATAAAATCCTCTGCGTGTCCGTGTTTTCTTCTTTGTTTGTTTGTTTTCCGGCCTATTATGAGCATTATGAACAGAACTAATCTGAGCGTAACTGCAGAAACCCTGTAGTTGCAAATGAAGAAAGAAGCAAGTAAGAGTTATAACACCAGAGTGTTTTGTTTCTTTTGCCAATTCTGAAATCCACTCTTGTTGGATTCTTTGTAAGCCTAGTACTTATTCCATCGGTCTCCGTTGCCGAACCGCTAAGTTACGGGAACGTAAACACACCAGCAACGAAATCCACTTACAATCCATTATAAAAGGGTTTTTAACCCGAAATAGCAGAACTAATTAAATATTTCTGTTATAATTTGATCATTATTAATGTTTCATTTCATATTTTATACTTTATCTTCGTTATCCTTGTCTTCTATTTCACGCTCAGTTTATGTGTGTGTGTGTGTGTGTGTGTGTGTGTGTGTGATTGTTCGTTTGTTTTTGTGTGTCTGAGTCTCGTATATATATATATATATAGGCCCTATGACATTGTATAAGTACATTTATCCTGAGAACCTCGAGAGCACCTCGACACTAAAAGCAACTGATAACGTTTGCACGGGAAGTGAAGTTGACGAGACAGGGCAAAAACAATTTGTCTACACATCACCCTACCCGTTTACTACCATCATCGTTGTCGGCAGCGTTGTTGTTTTTTGTTATATTTGTTGCTGTTATATTCTGCTGAAGTTAACGGGAAACTAGTCCAGTAGTAACCAAAAAAGAGAAAAGAGAAAGAAAAAAACATAGGTAAAAACAAACAGTACGAAACAACTGCTAAAACAAAATTAAAAAAAAAGGCCACTTGTCAGTAACACCACCTTCCGTTTGCAAGAGTAAAGAATCATTAATGCTTGACAGGGAGCCATTTTGTATGTTGTTGCTGTTGTTGATATTGCATTTGTTTTTGTTTTTGTTATTATTGCTGCGTTCGAGAGATGTTTAGGTTGTGGTAGTTACGTGTCTCTATATGTATGCGTAGATGTATACTTGCTTGTGAGTACATGCATGCATGTATGTATATATATATATATATATATATATATATATATGTATGTATGTATATGTGTGTCTGTATGCATATATGTAGGCTTACGTGCGTGTGAAGCGAGATGGCGTGTGTTGGTGTTGCTAAAATTGTTAAAACAGCCTGATGGGAAAAACAGAAGTTTTTTGACAGGGAGTTCGGGCGAGAAAAAGCTTACTAAGGTACGCCGGATTCGGCTCGTGTCAGGCTTGGATTAATTTCTTCCGTTTCGAAAGAGTGGCTTTGCATGTGATCACGAGTTAGACAGTGCTGAATTGGCTGTTTTGGGAAGAACGATAACTCCTGGGAATTAAACAGACAAAAACAAAAAAAAAAAAAAGAAGAGGAAGGAAAAAAATACAAAGAAATAAGACAAACGAAGAATTGGGCAATTTATACTTCATGGCTTGCCAGAAATAGAAACCATATGTCCCTCAAATTACCAATGGCAAAAGTGACAGATAAAATAAATACCAACTTTAAAGATGAAGTCCTGGGGTAGATGCTCTAGCTTGGCCGTAGTGATTGTTACAAATAAAAGAATAGGTAGATAGAGAGAGAGACAGAGAGAATTTTGTCATCGCTAAATGGTAGAGACTGATACTCTTTTACTCTTTTACTTGTTTCAGTCATTTGACTGTGGCCATGCTGGGGCACCGCCTTTAGTCGAGCAAATCGAATCCCAGGACTTATTCTTTGTAAGCTTAGTACTTATTCTATCGGTCTGTTTTGCCGAACCGCTAATTTACGGGGGGCGTAAACACACCAGCATCGGTTGTCAAGCGATGTTGGGGGACAAACACAGACACACAAACACACACACACACACCACACACACATATATATATATATATTATATATATATATATATAATATATATATATATATATATATATATATATATATATATATATAATATATATATATATAGAGAGAGAGAGAGAGAGAGAGAGAGATACATACATATATACGACAGGCTTCTTTCAGTTCCGTCTACCAAATCTACTCACAAGTCTTTGGTCGGCCCGTGGCTTTAGTAGAAGACACTTGCCCAAAGTGCCACGCAGTGGGACTGAACCCGGGACCATGTGGTTGGTGAGCAAGCTACTTACCACACAGCCACTCTTGTTGCTACATAAAACATCGCTGTGGCTAGAGAAAGAATTATCAACCAACCGGAAGTTTAAATCTTCTGATATGTTTTCGGCAATGACAGCATACCCTCTTTATCTGCCCACAGAGACATAGCTTATAAATCAACTATTATGGAGGTCTTAAATAAAACGGAGCGACCGATGTACCGAGTTTAACACCATGTTAATTATCGAATTCAATTAATAAGTTACTTTCGCATGAATAAGGATTTGTTTTAGTGCTGCACTGTACTACAGAAATTTGTACCGTTGACCCCTCCTTTCTTCTAGCCACGAATATTTACATAACGTCAATATGTTTACACCTATCAATTATATACTGCATTAACTAAAATCTATAGACATGCTCTGTAGTACTGTGTTACCTTCAACGGATCAGTGATTTATTGATATAACATATATGTATGGCTAAATTATATTCAATTATAATATTTGCTACGTTTATATATTATTCATGTATCTATTTGTATATGGAGGTATGTGTGAAGGCGGATTTTATAATAGCAATATGCTTTATGCTACTCAGCGAATTCATTTCCAAATCTAGCTGGTAAATGTTAAGGGACTCGGGAATATGCATCGGAGGACTTCCCTAATACTTTGAAATTATCTATCTATTTGCCAATATCTATCTATCTATCTATCTATCTATCTATCTATCTATCTATCTATCTATCTATCTATCTATCTATCTATCTATCTATCTGTCTGTCTGTCTATCTCTCAATCTACCTCCCAATCTTTCTATCTCTCTGTTACATACACACGCACATGTGCGCGTGTGTGTGTGTGTGAATACACAAACACTTATACACACATGTATGCTTACAATTATGCTTACGTATTTGTTTATGAAAATGAGGGCTTATATACCTGTATGTATATGTTCGATTTTCATATATTGACATATATTCGCAGCGTTTCGATCGCATTTTAATTTGCCACACATGAATTGTTTTACGATAAAATACACGCGCATGTACACGTATGTGTATGTATGTATGTGCGTGTGTATTTGTGTGCGTTTATGCATAGACCTTCACAACATCATAGGCAAACTTGGCGAATCTATGCTATTACGAGTCCAAATTGAAGGAAACATTTTCGCTTGCAATCTGTTCAAATAGCTCAACATCAAAGCTCATTGGAAAGATAAGAATCACTGAACCAGCGGTGCGTAACGTAAACGCGTGAAATATTCACAAGTTTAAAGCTTACAGAAAGATTTGACGAAGTGTGGCTTGGCATCGTTATCACACGTATTTACTTAATACATGATGTAAATATATAAATAAGTAATCTTTACCTGTTTTATTCTATACTATGACCAGGATAACATCACGTAGATGAAGGTGAAACATCACCACAAGCGACTATTAGCAGTTAGATATTTATAAGCAAATTAATTCTATTTGTGTAAATATGCATGCATCAACACAGGGATAGACATATACGCCTATACTTATAGATAATCTACTAGAAATAGCAGCACAGTGACCTTCCATTAACACGCACTTTACAATGTTTTAAGAAGTAAAAGGAAGACCCATTGGACAAATGATTTTTAGGTGCAGGAGTGGCTGTGAGGTTAGTAGCTTGCTTACCAACCACATGGTTCCAGGTTCATTCCCACTGCATGGCACCTTGGGCAAATGTCTACTATAGTCTCAGGCCGACCAAAGCCTGGTGAGTGGATTTGGTTGACGGAAACTGAAGGAAGCCCATCATATATATGTATATATGTATGTGTGTGTATATGTTTGTGTATCTGTGTTTGTTTCCCCCAACATCGCTTGACAACCGATGCTGGTGTGTTTACGTCCGCGTAACTTAGCGAAGGAGACCGATAGAATAAGTACTAGGCTTACAAAGAATAAGTCCTGGGGTCGATTTGCTCGACTAAAGGCGGTGGTCCAGCATGGCCTCAGTCAAATGACTGAAACAAGTAATAGAGTAAAAAGTGTAGGTGCTATATCTGGAAATGAGAAGTTTTAGTCATGGCTAGAAATGGATGACCGCTGCTAGTCGAAACAACAAAGGGAAAGTGGTCTCTTATATAAAAAAAAAAAAACAAAACAAAAAAAAAACATGGTTGGAATGATTTAACAAGATTCATTTGATCAGAAAATAAACAATAACAGTAAC